>NW_028135669.1:0-243718 GCF_964662115.1 Mustela nivalis
AATACCCTTTGCCCTAGCATCCCCTCTGCCTGAGAGAGAAGCCAAGTGTGGGGAAGGCGCAGCACTCCGCCCCCGGAGAAGAGAAGGAGCCGTTGGCCTTGGGGTCAGGAAACGCTCGGGAAGCAGGATAGCCTGCCGTGGCACGAACAGCAGGCCGGTGGCAAGACAAGTGTCACCCGCTCCATGTGCGGAGCGATGGAACCCCGGCTGCTAAGGAGACATGAGGGGACGACTAGAGCAGAGGTTCGTGAACCACTCTGAGGAAGGAGTCTGGGCAGAAGCCAGGCCTGTCCAGTGCCTCTGGTCCCAAGGGGACAGCATCTCCGTGGCCACCTGTCCCAAGGGCAGTCCTGGGCTTGCCACCAGGTGATATACCCGGAACGCTTAGAAACAAACCCATGGAGAAACAGGCAGTCAGATGCAGTCTTCCACCAAGATGTGGCAGCGATGAGGGTGGCAGGGGCTGTGCCGGGGAAAGAGTGGAGACAGAACCACACAGTTCCCCATCCAGTGCTCGGGCCGTGTGCAGTGATCCTGTCGCCTCCTCTCTCCTGTGGTGAAGGCACTGGCCCGAGTCTGCTTGAGCGCCAGAGCAAAAGGCAAAGCCTGAAGTACCCCAGGATGGTAATAAGCATAGAGTGCCATGCTAGGACACACACGCTGCTGCAGGGTTGTGACTGTGTCTACTTACTTCGGCATAGCAAGGTGAACCCCCGGCGTGAACTTAAAGCCCGGGAAAGCAAGACCCAAGAGGCACCAGCTCTCCGGCGTCTATTCTACCCTGCCGCGACAGAGTGAACACCCAAAGCCTTTGTGAGGAAGCAGCAGCGAAGTGCGGTTCTTGCCAAGCTGAAAACCTCTGCGAAAGCATAGCAGTCGCTGGGAAATCAGAGTCGGTTCTGTGGTCTGCTGTTGCTACTTGCCTTAGCCTAGTATTCGTAGCAGGATGGGAGAAACCCGCATAGAGCGAAAGCCTCTTTGCCCTGGCAACCCCCCTGGGAAAGCACAGCATTCTTTGGGAAATCAGAGTCGGGTCTGTGGTATGCTCCTGTTTGGCTGACCTGGTCTCCACAGAACGGTGTGACAAAACCGCATGGAGCGAAAACCTCTTTGCCTGGGCATGCCTCTGCCTGAGAGAGAAGCGCGGTTGCGCCTGTGGATAGAGCCTTAAGGAAAGGGATACGTTTTTCACTGCGCTCCCCAGGAGCATGTCTGTGGAAAGTGCAGCACGCTGCCCGGGGAGAAGAGCAGGAGCCGTTTGTCTTCTGGTCTGGAAAAGGTTACCAAGCAGGAGAGCCGGCCCTGGCAGGCACAGCGGCCGGTGGCAATACAAGTGTCACCGGCTCCCTGTGCAGAGACGGAAGCCTGGCCTGCTAAGGAGACAGGAGGGGATGAGGAGGGCAGGTCGCGTGGTCCTCTCTTAGGAAGCAGTCTGGGCAGAGAGCATGCCTGTCCTGAGCCTCTGGGCTTAAGGAGACAGCAGCTCCTTGGCCACCTGTCCCTGGGGCAGACATGCACTAGCCACCAGGCGCATACCCTAAACTCGCAGAAACAGCTCCCTGAAATAATGGGGAGTCAGATGCCGTCTTCCTGCAGGATGTGGAAGCTTGGAGGAGGCACGGGGTTTAAGAGGAAGGAATGGGGACAGTCCCCAAAGCTCCCTATTCAGTGCATGGGCGGTGTGCAGGGATCCTGTCAGCTCTCCTTTCCTGTGGGGAAAGCACTGGCCTAGTCCGCGAGTCCGCCTGAGCGCCAGAGTAAAAGGCCAAGCGATGCCTACACTGGGAGCTGGTAGTGTGCATAGAGTGCCATCCTAGGCTACGCACGCTCCTGCAGCGTTGTGGCTGTGCCTGCTTAGTTAGGCCTGGCAGGGTGAACGCAGGACGCGAACATGGAGCCCGGGAAAGCAAGGCCCAAGAGGCACCAGCTCTCCCACAGCTCTTCTTCCCTGACTCAACTGAAGGCTTGCTGAGGAAGCAGCAGCGAAGTGCTGTTCGCTCCAAGCCAAAGCCTCTGCGAAAGCACAATATTCGCTGAGAAATGTTCTGCGGGCTGCTGCTGCTTGCCTGAGCCCAGTCTCGTGTGGGAGAAAACCGCATAGAGCGAAAGCCTCATTGCCTGGGCATCTCCCCTGGCAAAGCACTGCGTTCTTTGGGAAATCAGGGTTGGGCTGTGGGATGCTGCTACTGCTTGCCTGAGCTAGTCTCCGGAGCTCGGTGGAAGATACTCGCATGGAGCGAAATACCCTTTGCCATAGCATCCCCTCTGCCTGAGAGAGAAGCCAAGTGTGGGGAAGGCTCAGCACGCCGCCCCCAGAGAAGAGAAGGAGCCTTGGCCTTGGGGTCAGGAAACGCTCGGGAAGCAGGATAGCCTGCCGTGGCACGAACAGCAGGCCGGTGGCAAGACAAGTGTCACCCGCTCCATGTGCGGAGCGATGGAACCCCGGCTGCTAAGGAGACATGAGGGGACGACTATGGCAGGGGCACGTGAACCACTCTGAGGAAGGAGTCTGGGCAGAAGCCAGGCCTGTCCAGTGCCTCTGGTCCCAAGGGGAGAGCATCTCCTTGGCCACCTGTCCCAAGGGCAGACTTGGGCTTGCCACCAGGTGCCATACCCGGAACTCACTGAAACAACCCCACGGAGAAACGGGCAGTCAGATGCCCTCTTACACCAAGATGTGGCAGCCATGTGGGTCGCAGGGGGTGTGCCGGGGAAAGAGTGGAGACAGACCTTCACAGTTCCCCATCCAGTGCACGGGCCGTGTGCAGTGATCATGTCGCCTCCTCTCTCCTGTGGTGAAGGCACTGGCCTAGACCCCGAATCTGCCTGAGCGCCAAGCAAAAGGCAAAGCCTTACGTACCCCAGGAGATGGAAATAGGCATAGAGTGCCATGCTAAGACACACACGCTGCTGCAGGGTTGTGACTGTGTCTACTTAGTTCGGCATAGCAAGGTGAACCCCCGGCGTGACCTTGTAGCCCAGGAAAGCAAGTCCCAAGAGGCAGCAACTCTCTCGCGGCTCTTCTTCCCTGTCGCTACAGAGCGAACTCCCAAAGGCTTTCTGAGGAAGCAGCAGCGAAATGCGGTTCGTGCCAAGCTGAAAAACTCTGCAAAAGCATAATAGTCGCTGGGAAATCAGAGTCGGTTCTGTGGGCTGCTTTTGTTGCTTGCCTTAGCCTAGTATTCGCAGCACTATGGGAGCATACGGCATAGAGCGAAATCCTCTTTGCCCTGGCATCCCCTCTGGGAAAGCATAGCATTCTTTGCGAAACCAGATTCGGGTCTGAGAGATTCTCCTGTTGCCTGAGCTGGTCTCCTCAGCACGGTGTAATAAACCCGCATGGAACGAAATCTTCTTTGCCTGTGCATCTCTCTGCCTGAGAGAGAAGCGAGCTTGCGCCTGTGGAAAGAGCCTTAAGGAAAGGGACATGTCTTTCACGGCGCTCCCCAGGAGCATGTCTGTGAAAGGTGCAGCAAGCTGCCCAGTGAGAAGAGCAGGAGCCCTTGGCCTTCTGGTCTGGAAAAGGTTGCTAAGCAGGAGAGCCTTCCCAGGCAGGCACAGCGGCCGGTGACAATACAAGTGTCACTAGCTCCCTGTGCAGAGAAGGAAGTCTGGCCAGCTAAGGAGACAGGAGGGGATGAGGTGGGCAGGGCGCGTGGTCCTCTCTTAGGAAGGAGTCTGGGCAGAGAGCATGCCTGTCCTGAGCCTCTGGGCTTAAGGAGACAGCAGCTCCTTGGCCACCTGTCCCTGGGGCAGACATGCCCTAGCCACCAGGCGCCTACACTGAACTCGCAGAAACAGCTCCCTGAAATAACGGAGAGTCAGATGCCGACTTCCTCCAGGATGTGGAAGCTTGGAGGAGGCACGGGGTTTAAGGGGAAGGAGTGGGGACAGTCCCCCAATGCTCCCTATTAAGTGCACGGGCGGTGTGCTGGGATCCTGTCACCTTTCCTTTCCTGTGGGGAAAGCACTGGCCTAGTCCGCGAGTCCGCCTGAGCGCCAGAGTAAAAGGCCAAGCGATGCCTACACTGGGAGATGCTGGTGTGCATAGAGTGCCATCCAAGGCTACGCACGCTACAGCAGGGTGGTGGCTGTGCCTGCTTAGTTCGGCCTGGCAGGGTGAACGCAGGACGCGAACATGGAGCCCTGGAAAGCAAGGCCCAATAGGCAGCAGCTCTCCCACAGCTCTTCTTCCCTGACGCAACGGTAGCCTTACTAGGAAACAGCAGTGAAGTGCTGTTCGATCCAAGCTAAAGACTCTGCGAAATGTTCTGCAGGCTGCTGCTGCTTGCCAGAGCCCAGTCTCGCGGTGGGAGAAACCCGCATACAGCGAAAGCCTCTTTTCCTGGGCATCTCCCCTGGGGAAGCACAGCATTCCATGGGAAATGAGAGTTGGGTTTGGGATGCTGCTGTTGCTTGCCTGAGCTAGTCTCCGCAGCTCGGTGGAAGATACCCGCATGGATCGAAATACCCTTTGCCCTAGCATCCCCTCTGCCTGAGAGAGAAGCCAAGTGTGGGGAAGGCGCAGCACTCCGCCCCCGGAGAAGAGAAGGAGCCGTTGGCCTTGGGGTCAGGAAACGCTCGGGAAGCAGGATAGCCTGCCGTGGCACGAACAGCAGGCCGGTGGCAAGACAAGTGTCACCCGCTCCATGTGCGGAGCGATGGAACCCCGGCTGCTAAGGAGACATGAGGGGACGACTAGAGCAGAGGTTCGTGAACCACTCTGAGGAAGGAGTCTGGGCAGAAGCCAGGCCTGTCCAGTGCCTCTGGTCCCAAGGGGACAGCATCTCCGTGGCCACCTGTCCCAAGGGCAGTCCTGGGCTTGCCACCAGGTGATATACCCGGAACGCTTAGAAACAAACCCATGGAGAAACAGGCAGTCAGATGCAGTCTTCCACCAAGATGTGGCAGCGATGAGGGTGGCAGGGGCTGTGCCGGGGAAAGAGTGGAGACAGAACCACACAGTTCCCCATCCAGTGCTCGGGCCGTGTGCAGTGATCCTGTCGCCTCCTCTCTCCTGTGGTGAAGGCACTGGCCCGAGTCTGCTTGAGCGCCAGAGCAAAAGGCAAAGCCTGAAGTACCCCAGGATGGTAATAAGCATAGAGTGCCATGCTAGGACACACACGCTGCTGCAGGGTTGTGACTGTGTCTACTTACTTCGGCATAGCAAGGTGAACCCCCGGCGTGAACTTAAAGCCCGGGAAAGCAAGACCCAAGAGGCACCAGCTCTCCGGCGTCTATTCTACCCTGCCGCGACAGAGTGAACACCCAAAGCCTTTGTGAGGAAGCAGCAGCGAAGTGCGGTTCTTGCCAAGCTGAAAACCTCTGCGAAAGCATAGCAGTCGCTGGGAAATCAGAGTCGGTTCTGTGGTCTGCTGTTGCTACTTGCCTTAGCCTAGTATTCGTAGCAGGATGGGAGAAACCCGCATAGAGCGAAAGCCTCTTTGCCCTGGCAACCCCCCTGGGAAAGCACAGCATTCTTTGGGAAATCAGAGTCGGGTCTGTGGTATGCTCCTGTTTGGCTGACCTGGTCTCCACAGAACGGTGTGACAAAACCGCATGGAGCGAAAACCTCTTTGCCTGGGCATGCCTCTGCCTGAGAGAGAAGCGCGGTTGCGCCTGTGGATAGAGCCTTAAGGAAAGGGATACGTTTTTCACTGCGCTCCCCAGGAGCATGTCTGTGGAAAGTGCAGCACGCTGCCCGGGGAGAAGAGCAGGAGCCGTTTGTCTTCTGGTCTGGAAAAGGTTACCAAGCAGGAGAGCCGGCCCTGGCAGGCACAGCGGCCGGTGGCAATACAAGTGTCACCGGCTCCCTGTGCAGAGACGGAAGCCTGGCCTGCTAAGGAGACAGGAGGGGATGAGGAGGGCAGGTCGCGTGGTCCTCTCTTAGGAAGCAGTCTGGGCAGAGAGCATGCCTGTCCTGAGCCTCTGGGCTTAAGGAGACAGCAGCTCCTTGGCCACCTGTCCCTGGGGCAGACATGCACTAGCCACCAGGCGCATACCCTAAACTCGCAGAAACAGCTCCCTGAAATAATGGGGAGTCAGATGCCGTCTTCCTGCAGGATGTGGAAGCTTGGAGGAGGCACGGGGTTTAAGAGGAAGGAATGGGGACAGTCCCCAAAGCTCCCTATTCAGTGCATGGGCGGTGTGCAGGGATCCTGTCAGCTCTCCTTTCCTGTGGGGAAAGCACTGGCCTAGTCCGCGAGTCCGCCTGAGCGCCAGAGTAAAAGGCCAAGCGATGCCTACACTGGGAGCTGGTAGTGTGCATAGAGTGCCATCCTAGGCTACGCACGCTCCTGCAGCGTTGTGGCTGTGCCTGCTTAGTTAGGCCTGGCAGGGTGAATGCAGGACGCGAACATGGAGCCCGGGAAAGCAAGGCCCAAGAGGCACCAGCTCTCCCACAGCTCTTCTTCCCTGACTCAACTGAAGGCTTGCTGAGGAAGCAGCAACGAAGTGCTGTTCGCTCCAAGCCAAAGCCTCTGCGAAAGCACAATATTCGCTGAGAAATGTTCTGCGGGCTGCTGCTGCTTGCCTGAGCCCAGTCTCGTGTGGGAGAAAACCGCATAGAGCGAAAGCCTCATTGCCTGGGCATCTCCCCTGGCAAAGCACTGCGTTCTTTGGGAAATCAGGGTTGGGCTGTGGGATGCTGCTACTGCTTGCCTGAGCTAGTCTCCGGAGCTCGGTGGAAGATACTCGCATGGAGCGAAATACCCTTTGCCATAGCATCCCCTCTGCCTGAGAGAGAAGCCAAGTGTGGGGAAGGCTCAGCACGCCGCCCCCAGAGAAGAGAAGGAGCCTTGGCCTTGGGGTCAGGAAACGCTCGGGAAGCAGGATAGCCTGCCGTGGCACGAACAGCAGGCCGGTGGCAAGACAAGTGTCACCCGCTCCATGTGCGGAGCGATGGAACCCCGGCTGCTAAGGAGACATGAGGGGACGACTATGGCAGGGGCACGTGAACCACTCTGAGGAAGGAGTCTGGGCAGAAGCCAGGCCTGTCCAGTGCCTCTGGTCCCAAGGGGAGAGCATCTCCTTGGCCACCTGTCCCAAGGGCAGACTTGGGCTTGCCACCAGGTGCCATACCCGGAACTCACTGAAACAACCCCACGGAGAAACGGGCAGTCAGATGCCCTCTTACACCAAGATGTGGCAGCCATGTGGGTCGCAGGGGGTGTGCCGGGGAAAGAGTGGAGACAGACCTTCACAGTTCCCCATCCAGTGCACGGGCCGTGTGCAGTGATCATGTCGCCTCCTCTCTCCTGTGGTGAAGGCACTGGCCTAGACCCCGAATCTGCCTGAGCGCCAAGCAAAAGGCAAAGCCTTACGTACCCCAGGAGATGGAAATAGGCATAGAGTGCCATGCTAAGACACACACGCTGCTGCAGGGTTGTGACTGTGTCTACTTAGTTCGGCATAGCAAGGTGAACCCCCGGCGTGACCTTGTAGCCCAGGAAAGCAAGTCCCAAGAGGCAGCAACTCTCTCGCGGCTCTTCTTCCCTGTCGCTACAGAGCGAACTCCCAAAGGCTTTCTGAGGAAGCAGCAGCGAAATGCGGTTCGTGCCAAGCTGAAAAACTCTGCAAAAGCATAATAGTCGCTGGGAAATCAGAGTCGGTTCTGTGGGCTGCTTTTGTTGCTTGCCTTAGCCTAGTATTCGCAGCACTATGGGAGCATACGGCATAGAGCGAAATCCTCTTTGCCCTGGCATCCCCTCTGGGAAAGCATAGCATTCTTTGCGAAACCAGATTCGGGTCTGAGAGATTCTCCTGTTGCCTGAGCTGGTCTCCTCAGCACGGTGTAATAAACCCGCATGGAACGAAATCTTCTTTGCCTGTGCATCTCTCTGCCTGAGAGAGAAGCGAGCTTGCGCCTGTGGAAAGAGCCTTAAGGAAAGGGACATGTCTTTCACGGCGCTCCCCAGGAGCATGTCTGTGAAAGGTGCAGCAAGCTGCCCAGTGAGAAGAGCAGGAGCCCTTGGCCTTCTGGTCTGGAAAAGGTTGCTAAGCAGGAGAGCCTTCCCAGGCAGGCACAGCGGCCGGTGACAATACAAGTGTCACTAGCTCCCTGTGCAGAGAAGGAAGTCTGGCCAGCTAAGGAGACAGGAGGGGATGAGGTGGGCAGGGCGCGTGGTCCTCTCTTAGGAAGGAGTCTGGGCAGAGAGCATGCCTGTCCTGAGCCTCTGGGCTTAAGGAGACAGCAGCTCCTTGGCCACCTGTCCCTGGGGCAGACATGCCCTAGCCACCAGGCGCCTACACTGAACTCGCAGAAACAGCTCCCTGAAATAACGGAGAGTCAGATGCCGACTTCCTCCAGGATGTGGAAGCTTGGAGGAGGCACGGGGTTTAAGGGGAAGGAGTGGGGACAGTCCCCCAATGCTCCCTATTAAGTGCACGGGCGGTGTGCTGGGATCCTGTCACCTTTCCTTTCCTGTGGGGAAAGCACTGGCCTAGTCCGCGAGTCCGCCTGAGCGCCAGAGTAAAAGGCCAAGCGATGCCTACACTGGGAGATGCTGGTGTGCATAGAGTGCCATCCAAGGCTACGCACGCTACAGCAGGGTGGTGGCTGTGCCTGCTTAGTTCGGCCTGGCAGGGTGAACGCAGGACGCGAACATGGAGCCCTGGAAAGCAAGGCCCAATAGGCAGCAGCTCTCCCACAGCTCTTCTTCCCTGACGCGACGGTAGCCTTACTAGGAAACAGCAGTGAAGTGCTGTTCGATCCAAGCTAAAGACTCTGCGAAATGTTCTGCAGGCTGCTGCTGCTTGCCAGAGCCCAGTCTCGCGGTGGGAGAAACCCGCATACAGCGAAAGCCTCTTTTCCTGGGCATCTCCCCTGGGGAAGCACAGCATTCCATGGGAAATGAGAGTTGGGTTTGGGATGCTGCTGTTGCTTGCCTGAGCTAGTCTCCGCAGCTCGGTGGAAGATACCCGCATGGATCGAAATACCCTTTGCCCTAGCATCCCCTCTGCCTGAGAGAGAAGCCAAGTGTGGGGAAGGCGCAGCACTCCGCCCCCGGAGAAGAGAAGGAGCCGTTGGCCTTGGGGTCAGGAAACGCTCGGGAAGCAGGATAGCCTGCCGTGGCACGAACAGCAGGCCGGTGGCAAGACAAGTGTCACCCGCTCCATGTGCGGAGCGATGGAACCCCGGCTGCTAAGGAGACATGAGGGGACGACTAGAGCAGAGGTTCGTGAACCACTCTGAGCAAGGAGTCTGGGCAGAAGCCAGGCCTGTCCAGTGCCTCTGGTCCCAAGGGGACAGCATCTCCGTGGCCACCTGTCCCAAGGGCAGTCCTGGGCTTGCCACCAGGTGATATACCCGGAACGCTTAGAAACAAACCCATGGAGAAACAGGCAGTCAGATGCAGTCTACCACCAAGATGTGGCAGCGATGAGGGTGGCAGGGGCTGTGCCGGGGAAAGAGTGGAGACAGAACCACACAGTTCCCCATCCAGTGCTCGGGCCGTGTGCAGTGATCCTGTCGCCTCCTCTCTCCTGTGGTGAAGGCACTGGCCCGAGTCTGCTTGAGCGCCAGAGCAAAAGGCAAAGCCTGAAGTACCCCAGGATGGTAATAAGCATAGAGTGCCATGCTAGGACACACACGCTGCTGCAGGGTTGTGACTGTGTCTACTTACTTCGGCATAGCAAGGTGAACCCCCGGCGTGAACTTAAAGCCCGGGAAAGCAAGACCCAAGAGGCACCAGCTCTCCGGCGTCTATTCTACCCTGCCGCGACAGAGTGAACACCCAAAGCCTTTGTGAGGAAGCAGCAGCGAAGTGCGGTTCTTGCCAAGCTGAAAACCTCTGCGAAAGCATAGCAGTCGCTGGGAAATCAGAGTCGGTTCTGTGGTCTGCTGTTGCTACTTGCCTTAGCCTAGTATTCGTAGCAGGATGGGAGAAACCCGCATAGAGCGAAAGCCTCTTTGCCCTGGCAACCCCCCTGGGAAAGCACAGCATTCTTTGGGAAATCAGAGTCGGGTCTGTGGTATGCTCCTGTTTGGCTGACCTGGTCTCCAAAGAACGGTGTGACAAAACCGCATGGAGCGAAAACCTCTTTGCCTGGGCATGCCTCTGCCTGAGAGAGAAGCGCGGTTGCGCCTGTGGATAGAGCCTTAAGGAAAGGGATACGTTTTTCACTGCGCTCCCCAGGAGCATGTCTGTGGAAAGTGCAGCACGCTGCCCGGGGAGAAGAGCAGGAGCCGTTTGTCTTCTGGTCTGGAAAAGGTTACCAAGCAGGAGAGCCGGCCCTGGCAGGCACAGCGGCCGGTGGCAATACAAGTGTCACCGGCTCCCTGTGCAGAGACGGAAGCCTGGCCTGCTAAGGAGACAGGAGGGGATGAGGTGGGCAGGTCGCGTGGTCCTCTCTTAGGAAGCAGTCTGGGCAGAGAGCATGCCTGTCCTGAGCCTCTGGGCTTAAGGAGACAGCAGCTCCTTGGCCACCTGTCCCTGGGGCAGACATGCACTAGCCACCAGGCGCATACCCTAAACTCGCAGAAACAGCTCCCTGAAATAATGGGGAGTCAGATGCCGTCTTCCTGCAGGATGTGAAAGCTTGGAGGAGGCACGGGGTTTAAGAGGAAGGAATGGGGACAGTCCCCAAAGCTCCCTATTCAGTGCATGGGCGGTGTGCAGGGATCCTGTCAGCTCTCCTTTCCTGTGGGGAAAGCACTGGCCTAGTCCGCGAGTCCGCCTGAGCGCCAGAGTAAAAGGCCAAGCGATGCCTACACTGGGAGCTGGTAGTGTGCATAGAGTGCCATCCTAGGCTACGCACGCTCCTGCAGCGTTGTGGCTGTGCCTGCTTAGTTAGGCCTGGCAGGGTGAACGCAGGACGCGAACATGGAGCCCGGGAAAGCAAGGCCCAAGAGGCACCAGCTCTCCCACAGCTCTTCTTCCCTGACTCAACTGAAGGCTTGCTGAGGAAGCAGCAGCGAAGTGCTGTTCGCTCCAAGCCAAAGCCTCTGCGAAAGCACAATATTCGCTGAGAAATGTTCTGCGGGCTGCTGCTGCTTGCCTGAGCCCAGTCTCGTGTGGGAGAAACCCGCATAGAGCGAAAGCCTCATTGCCTGGGCATCTCCCCTGGGAAAGCACTGCGTTCTTTGGGAAATCAGGGTTGGGCTGTGGGATGCTGCTACTGCTTGCCTGAGCTAGTCTCCGGAGCTCGGTGGAAGATACTCGCATGGAGCGAAATACCCTTTGCCATAGCATCCCCTCTGCCTGAGAGAGAAGCCAAGTGTGGGGAAGACTCAGCACGCCGCCCCCAGAGAAGAGAAGGAGCCTTGGCCTTGGGGTCAGGAAACGCTCGGGAAGCAGGATAGCCTGCCGTGGCACGAACAGCAGGCCGGTGGCAAGACAAGTGTCACCCGCTCCATGTGCGGAGCGATGGAACCCCGGCTGCTAAGGAGACATGAGGGGACGACTATGGCAGGGGCACGTGAACCACTCTGAGGAAGGAGTCTGGGCAGAAGCCAGGCCTGTCCAGTGCCTCTGGTCCCAAGGGGAGAGCATCTCCTTGGCCACCTGTCCCAAGGGCAGACTTGGGCTTGCCACCAGGTGCCATACCCGGAACTCACTGAAACAACCCCACGGAGAAACGGGCAGTCAGATGCCCTCTTACACCAAGATGTGGCAGCCATGTGGGTCGCAGGGGGTGTGCCGGGGAAAGAGTGGAGACAGACCTTCCCAGTTCCCCATCCAGTGCACGGGCCGTGTGCAGTGATCATGTCGCCTCCTCTCTCCTGTGGTGAAGGCACTGGCCTAGACCCCGAATCAGCCTGAGCGCCAAGCAAAAGGCAAAGCCTTACGTACCCCAGGAGATGGAAATAGGCATAGAGTGCCATGCTAAGACACACACGCTGCTGCAGGGTTGTGACTGTGTCTACTTAGTTCGGCATAGCAAGGTGAACCCCCGGCGTGACCTTGTAGCCCAGGAAAGCAAGTCCCAAGAGGCAGCAACTCTCTCGCGGCTCTTCTTCCCTGTCGCTACAGAGCGAACTCCCAAAGGCTTTCTGAGGAAGCAGCAGCGAAATGCGGTTCGTGCCAAGCTGAAAAACTCTGCAAAAGCATAATAGTCGCTGGGAAATCAGAGTCGGTTCTGTGGGCTGCTTTTGTTGCTTGCCTTAGCCTAGTATTCGCAGCACTATGGGAGCATACGGCATAGAGCGAAATCCTCTTTGCCCTGGCATCCCCTCTGGGAAAGCATAGCATTCTTTGCGAAACCAGATTCGGGTCTGAGAGATTCTCCTGTTGCCTGAGCTGGTCTCCTCAGCACGGTGTAATAAACCCGCATGGAACGAAATCTTCTTTGCCTGTGCATCTCTCTGCCTGAGAGAGAAGCGAGCTTGCGCCTGTGGAAAGAGCCTTAAGGAAAGGGACATGTCTTTCACGGCGCTCCCCAGGAGCATGTCTGTGAAAGGTGCAGCAAGCTGCCCAGTGAGAAGAGCAGGAGCCCTTGGCCTTCTGGTCTGGAAAAGGTTGCTAAGCAGGAGAGCCTTCCCAGGCAGGCACAGCGGCCGGTGACAATACAAGTGTCACTAGCTCCCTGTGCAGAGAAGGAAGTCTGGCCAGCTAAGGAGACAGGAGGGGATGAGGTGGGCAGGGCGCGTGGTCCTCTCTTAGGAAGGAGTCTGGGCAGAGAGCATGCCTGTCCTGAGCCTCTGGGCTTAAGGAGACAGCAGCTCCTTGGCCACCTGTCCCTGGGGCAGACATGCCCTAGCCACCAGGCGCCTACACTGAACTCGCAGAAACAGCTCCCTGAAATAACGGAGAGTCAGATGCCGACTTCCTCCAGGATGTGGAAGCTTGGAGGAGGCACGGGGTTTAAGGGGAAGGAGTGGGGACAGTCCCCCAATGCTCCCTATTAAGTGCACGGGCGGTGTGCTGGGATCCTGTCACCTTTCCTTTCCTGTGGGGAAAGCACTGGCCTAGTCCGCGAGTCCGCCTGAGCGCCAGAGTAAAAGGCCAAGCGATGCCTACACTGGGAGATGCTGGTGTGCATAGAGTGCCATCCAAGGCTACGCACGCTACAGCAGGGTGGTGGCTGTGCCTGCTTAGTTCGGCCTGGCAGGGTGAACGCAGGACGCGAACATGGAGCCCTGGAAAGCAAGGCCCAATAGGCAGCAGCTCTCCCACAGCTCTTCTTCCCTGACGCGACGGTAGCCTTACTAGGAAACAGCAGTGAAGTGCTGTTCGATCCAAGCTAAAGACTCTGCGAAATGTTCTGCAGGCTGCTGCTGCTTGCCAGAGCCCAGTCTCGCGGTGGGAGAAACCCGCATACAGCGAAAGCCTCTTTTCCTGGGCATCTCCCCTGGGGAAGCACAGCATTCCATGGGAAATGAGAGTTGGGTTTGGGATGCTGCTGTTGCTTGCCTGAGCTAGTCTCCGCAGCTCGGTGGAAGATACCCGCATGGATCGAAATACCCTTTGCCCTAGCATCCCCTCTGCCTGAGAGAGAAGCCAAGTGTGGGGAAGGCGCAGCACTCCGCCCCCGGAGAAGAGAAGGAGCCGTTGGCCTTGGGGTCAGGAAACGCTCGGGAAGCAGGATAGCCTGCCGTGGCACGAACAGCAGGCCGGTGGCAAGACAAGTGTCACCCGCTCCATGTGCGGAGCGATGGAACCCCGGCTGCTAAGGAGACATGAGGGGACGACTAGAGCAGAGGTTCGTGAACCACTCTGAGCAAGGAGTCTGGGCAGAAGCCAGGCCTGTCCAGTGCCTCTGGTCCCAAGGGGACAGCATCTCCGTGGCCACCTGTCCCAAGGGCAGTCCTGGGCTTGCCACCAGGTGATATACCCGGAACGCTTAGAAACAAACCCATGGAGAAACAGGCAGTCAGATGCAGTCTTCCACCAAGATGTGGCAGCGATGAGGGTGGCAGGGGCTGTGCCGGGGAAAGAGTGGAGACAGAACCACACAGTTCCCCATCCAGTGCTCGGGCCGTGTGCAGTGATCCTGTCGCCTCCTCTCTCCTGTGGTGAAGGCACTGGCCCGAGTCTGCTTGAGCGCCAGAGCAAAAGGCAAAGCCTGAAGTACCCCAGGATGGTAATAAGCATAGAGTGCCATGCTAGGACACACACGCTGCTGCAGGGTTGTGACTGTGTCTACTTACTTCGGCATAGCAAGGTGAACCCCCGGCGTGAACTTAAAGCCCGGGAAAGCAAGACCCAAGAGGCACCAGCTCTCCGGCGTCTATTCTACCCTGCCGCGACAGAGTGAACACCCAAAGCCTTTGTGAGGAAGCAGCAGCGAAGTGCGGTTCTTGCCAAGCTGAAAACCTCTGCGAAAGCATAGCAGTCGCTGGGAAATCAGAGTCGGTTCTGTGGTCTGCTGTTGCTACTTGCCTTAGCCTAGTATTCGTAGCAGGATGGGAGAAACCCGCATAGAGCGAAAGCCTCTTTGCCCTGGCAACCCCCCTGGGAAAGCACAGCATTCTTTGGGAAATCAGAGTCGGGTCTGTGGTATGCTCCTGTTTGGCTGACCTGGTCTCCAAAGAACGGTGTGACAAAACCGCATGGAGCGAAAACCTCTTTGCCTGGGCATGCCTCTGCCTGAGAGAGAAGCGCGGTTGCGCCTGTGGATAGAGCCTTAAGGAAAGGGATACGTTTTTCACTGCGCTCCCCAGGAGCATGTCTGTGGAAAGTGCAGCACGCTGCCCGGGGAGAAGAGCAGGAGCCGTTTGTCTTCTGGTCTGGAAAAGGTTACCAAGCAGGAGAGCCGGCCCTGGCAGGCACAGCGGCCGGTGGCAATACAAGTGTCACCGGCTCCCTGTGCAGAGACGGAAGCCTGGCCTGCTAAGGAGACAGGAGGGGATGAGGTGGGCAGGTCGCGTGGTCCTCTCTTAGGAAGCAGTCTGGGCAGAGAGCATGCCTGTCCTGAGCCTCTGGGCTTAAGGAGACAGCAGCTCCTTGGCCACCTGTCCCTGGGGCAGACATGCACTAGCCACCAGGCGCATACCCTAAACTCGCAGAAACAGCTCCCTGAAATAATGGGGAGTCAGATGCCGTCTTCCTGCAGGATGTGAAAGCTTGGAGGAGGCACGGGGTTTAAGAGGAAGGAATGGGGACAGTCCCCAAAGCTCCCTATTCAGTGCATGGGCGGTGTGCAGGGATCCTGTCAGCTCTCCTTTCCTGTGGGGAAAGCACTGGCCTAGTCCGCGAGTCCGCCTGAGCGCCAGAGTAAAAGGCCAAGCGATGCCTACACTGGGAGCTGGTAGTGTGCATAGAGTGCCATCCTAGGCTACGCACGCTCCTGCAGCGTTGTGGCTGTGCCTGCTTAGTTAGGCCTGGCAGGGTGAACGCAGGACGCGAACATGGAGCCCGGGAAAGCAAGGCCCAAGAGGCACCAGCTCTCCCACAGCTCTTCTTCCCTGACTCAACTGAAGGCTTGCTGAGGAAGCAGCAGCGAAGTGCTGTTCGCTCCAAGCCAAAGCCTCTGCGAAAGCACAATATTCGCTGAGAAATGTTCTGCGGGCTGCTGCTGCTTGCCTGAGCCCAGTCTCGTGTGGGAGAAACCCGCATAGAGCGAAAGCCTCATTGCCTGGGCATCTCCCCTGGGAAAGCACTGCGTTCTTTGGGAAATCAGGGTTGGGCTGTGGGATGCTGCTACTGCTTGCCTGAGCTAGTCTCCGGAGCTCGGTGGAAGATACTCGCATGGAGCGAAATACCCTTTGCCATAGCATCCCCTCTGCCTGAGAGAGAAGCCAAGTGTGGGGAAGACTCAGCACGCCGCCCCCAGAGAAGAGAAGGAGCCTTGGCCTTGGGGTCAGGAAACGCTCGGGAAGCAGGATAGCCTGCCGTGGCACGAACAGCAGGCCGGTGGCAAGACAAGTGTCACCCGCTCCATGTGCGGAGCGATGGAACCCCGGCTGCTAAGGAGACATGAGGGGACGACTATGGCAGGGGCACGTGAACCACTCTGAGGAAGGAGTCTGGGCAGAAGCCAGGCCTGTCCAGTGCCTCTGGTCCCAAGGGGAGAGCATCTCCTTGGCCACCTGTCCCAAGGGCAGACTTGGGCTTGCCACCAGGTGCCATACCCGGAACTCACTGAAACAACCCCACGGAGAAACGGGCAGTCAGATGCCCTCTTACACCAAGATGTGGCAGCCATGTGGGTCGCAGGGGGTGTGCCGGGGAAAGAGTGGAGACAGACCTTCACAGTTCCCCATCCAGTGCACGGGCCGTGTGCAGTGATCATGTCGCCTCCTCTCTCCTGTGGTGAAGGCACTGGCCTAGACCCCGAATCAGCCTGAGCGCCAAGCAAAAGGCAAAGCCTTACG
Organism: Mustela nivalis; assembly: GCF_964662115.1. Taxonomy (NCBI): domain Eukaryota; kingdom Metazoa; phylum Chordata; class Mammalia; order Carnivora; family Mustelidae; genus Mustela; species Mustela nivalis. The sequence goes on from NW_028135669.1 coordinate 16,256, forward strand.
TACCCCAGGAGATGGAAATAGGCATAGAGTGCCATGCTAAGACACACACGCTGCTGCAGGGTTGTGACTGTGTCTACTTAGTTCGGCATAGCAAGGTGAACCCCCGGCGTGACCTTGTAGCCCAGGAAAGCAAGTCCCAAGAGGCAGCAACTCTCTCGCGGCTCTTCTTCCCTGTCGCTACAGAGCGAACTCCCAAAGGCTTTCTGAGGAAGCAGCAGCGAAATGCGGTTCGTGCCAAGCTGAAAAACTCTGCAAAAGCATAATAGTCGCTGGGAAATCAGAGTCGGTTCTGTGGGCTGCTTTTGTTGCTTGCCTTAGCCTAGTATTCGCAGCACTATGGGAGCATACGGCATAGAGCGAAATCCTCTTTGCCCTGGCATCCCCTCTGGGAAAGCATAGCATTCTTTGCGAAACCAGATTCGGGTCTGAGAGATTCTCCTGTTGCCTGAGCTGGTCTCCTCAGCACGGTGTAATAAACCCGCATGGAACGAAATCTTCTTTGCCTGTGCATCTCTCTGCCTGAGAGAGAAGCGAGCTTGCGCCTGTGGAAAGAGCCTTAAGGAAAGGGACATGTCTTTCACGGCGCTCCCCAGGAGCATGTCTGTGAAAGGTGCAGCAAGCTGCCCAGTGAGAAGAGCAGGAGCCCTTGGCCTTCTGGTCTGGAAAAGGTTGCTAAGCAGGAGAGCCTTCCCAGGCAGGCACAGCGGCCGGTGACAATACAAGTGTCACTAGCTCCCTGTGCACAGAAGGAAGTCTGGCCAGCTAAGGAGACAGGAGGGGATGAGGTGGGCAGGGCGCGTGGTCCTCTCTTAGGAAGGAGTCTGGGCAGAGAGCATGCCTGTCCTGAGCCTCTGGGCTTAAGGAGACAGCAGCTCCTTGGCCACCTGTCCCTGGGGCAGACATGCCCTAGCCACCAGGCGCCTACACTGAACTCGCAGAAACAGCTCCCTGAAATAACGGAGAGTCAGATGCCGACTTCCTCCAGGATGTGGAAGCTTGGAGGAGGCACGGGGTTTAAGGGGAAGGAGTGGGGACAGTCCCCCAATGCTCCCTATTAAGTGCACGGGCGGTGTGCTGGGATCCTGTCACCTTTCCTTTCCTGTGGGGAAAGCACTGGCCTAGTCCGCGAGTCCGCCTGAGCTCCAGAGTAAAAGGCCAAGCGATGCCTACACTGGGAGATGCTGGTGTGCATAGAGTGCCATCCAAGGCTACGCACGCTACAGCAGGGTGGTGGCTGTGTCTGCTTAGTTCGGCCTGGCAGGGTGAACGCAGGACGCGAACATGGAGCCCTGGAAAGCAAGGCCCAATAGGCAGCAGCTCTCCCACAGCTCTTCTTCCCTGACGCGATGGTAGCCTTACTAGGAAACAGCAGTGAAGTGCTGTTCGATCCAAGCTAAAGACTCTGCGAAATGTTCTGCAGGCTGCTGCTGCTTGCCAGAGCCCAGTCTCGCGGTGGGAGAAACCCGCATACAGCGAAAGCCTCTTTTCCTGGGCATCTCCCCTGGGGAAGCACAGCATTCCATGGGAAATGAGAGTTGGGTTTGGGATGCTGCTGTTGCTTGCCTGAGCTAGTCTCCGCAGCTCGGTGGAAGATACCCGCATGGATCGAAATACCCTTTGCCCTAGCATCCCCTCTGCCTGAGAGAGAAGCCAAGTGTGGGGAAGGCGCAGCACTCCGCCCCCGGAGAAGAGAAGGAGCCGTTGGCCTTGGGGTCAGGAAACGCTCGGGAAGCAGGATAGCCTGCCGTGGCACGAACAGCAGGCCGGTGGCAAGACAAGTGTCACCCGCTCCATGTGCGGAGCGATGGAACCCCGGCTGCTAAGGAGACATGAGGGGACGACTAGAGCAGAGGTTCGTGAACCACTCTGAGCAAGGAGTCTGGGCAGAAGCCAGGCCTGTCCAGTGCCTCTGGTCCCAAGGGGACAGCATCTCCGTGGCCACCTGTCCCAAGGGCAGTCCTGGGCTTGCCACCAGGTGATATACCCGGAACGCTTAGAAACAAACCCATGGAGAAACAGGCAGTCAGATGCAGTCTTCCACCAAGATGTGGCAGCGATGAGGGTGGCAGGGGCTGTGCCGGGGAAAGAGTGGAGACAGAACCACACAGTTCCCCATCCAGTGCTCGGGCCGTGTGCAGTGATCCTGTCGCCTCCTCTCTCCTGTGGTGAAGGCACTGGCCCGAGTCTGCTTGAGCGCCAGAGCAAAAGGCAAAGCCTGAAGTACCCCAGGATGGTAATAAGCATAGAGTGCCATGCTAGGACACACACGCTGCTGCAGGGTTGTGACTGTGTCTACTTACTTCGGCATAGCAAGGTGAACCCCCGGCGTGAACTTAAAGCCCGGGAAAGCAAGACCCAAGAGGCACCAGCTCTCCGGCGTCTATTCTACCCTGCCGCGACAGAGTGAACACCCAAAGCCTTTGTGAGGAAGCAGCAGCGAAGTGCGGTTCTTGCCAAGCTGAAAACCTCTGCGAAAGCATAGCAGTCGCTGGGAAATCAGAGTCGGTTCTGTGGTCTGCTGTTGCTACTTGCCTTAGCCTAGTATTCGTAGCAGGATGGGAGAAACCCGCATAGAGCGAAAGCCTCTTTGCCCTGGCAACCCCCCTGGGAAAGCACAGCATTCTTTGGGAAATCAGAGTCGGGTCTGTGGTATGCTCCTGTTTGGCTGACCTGGTCTCCACAGAACGGTGTGACAAAACCGCATGGAGCGAAAACCTCTTTGCCTGGGCATGCCTCTGCCTGAGAGAGAAGCGCGGTTGCGCCTGTGGATAGAGCCTTAAGGAAAGGGATACGTTTTTCACTGCGCTCCCCAGGAGCATGTCTGTGGAAAGTGCAGCACGCTGCCCGGGGAGAAGAGCAGGAGCCGTTTGTCTTCTGGTCTGGAAAAGGTTACCAAGCAGGAGAGCCGGCCCTGGCAGGCACAGCGGCCGGTGGCAATACAAGTGTCACCGGCTCCCTGTGCAGAGACGGAAGCCTGGCCTGCTAAGGAGACAGAAGGGGATGAGGTGGGCAGGGCGCGTGGTCCTCTCTTAGGAAGCAGTCTGGGCAGAGAGCATGCCTGTCCTGAGCCTCTGGGCTTAAGGAGACAGCAGCTCCTTGGCCACCTGTCCCTGGGGCAGACATGCACTAGCCACCAGGCGCATACCCTAAACTCGCAGAAACAGCTCCCTGAAATAATGGGGAGTCAGATGCCGTCTTCCTGCAGGATGTGGAAGCTTGGAGGAGGCACGGGGTTTAAGAGGAAGGAATGGGGACAGTCCCCAAAGCTCCCTATTCAGTGCATGGGCGGTGTGCAGGGATCCTGTCAGCTCTCCTTTCCTGTGGGGAAAGCACTGGCCTAGTCCGCGAGTCCGCCTGAGCGCCAGAGTAAAAGGCCAAGCGATGCCTACACTGGGAGCTGGTAGTGTGCATAGAGTGCCATCCTAGGCTACGCACGCTCCTGCAGCGTTGTGGCTGTGCCTGCTTAGTTAGGCCTGGCAGGGTGAACGCAGGACGCGAACATGGAGCCCGGGAAAGCAAGGCCCAAGAGGCACCAACTCTCCCACAGCTCTTCTTCCCTGACTCAACTGAAGGCTTGCTGAGGAAGCAGCAGCGAAGTGCTGTTCGCTCCAAGCCAAAGCCTCTGCGAAAGCACAATATTCGCTGAGAAATGTTCTGCGGGCTGCTGCTGCTTGCCTGAGCCCAGTCTCGTGTGAGAGAAACCCGCATAGAGCGAAAGCCTCATTGCCAGGGCATCTCCCCTGGGAAAGCACTGCGTTCTTTGGGAAATCAGGGTTGGGTTGTGGGATGCTCCTACTGCTTGCCTGAGATAGTCTCCGGAGCTCGGTGGAAGATACTCGCATGGAGCGAAATACCCTTTGCCATAGCATCCCCTCTGCCTGAGAGAGAAGCCAAGTGTGGGGAAGGCTCAGCACGCCGCCCCCAGAGAAGAGAAGGAGCCTTGGCCTTGGGGTCAGGAAACGCTCGGGAAGCAGGATAGCCTGCCGTGGCACGAACAGCAGGCCGGTGGCAAGACAAGTGTCACCCGCTCCATGTGCGGAGCGATGGAACCCCGGCTGCTAAGGAGACATGAGGGGACGACTATGGCAGGGGCACGTGAACCACTCTGAGGAAGGAGTCTGGGCAGAAGCCAGGCCTGTCCAGTGCCTCTGGTCCCAAGGGGAGAGCATCTCCTTGGCCACCTGTCCCAAGGGCAGACTTGGGCTTGCCACCAGGTGCCATACCCGGAACTCACTGAAACAACCCCACGGAGAAACGGGCAGTCAGATGCCCTCTTACACCAAGATGTGGCAGCCATGTGGGTCGCAGGGGGTGTGCCAGGGAAAGAGTGGAGACAGACCTTCACAGTTCCCCATCCAGTGCACGGGCCGTGTGCAGTGATCATGTCGCCTCCTCTCTCCTGTGGTGAAGGCACTGGCCTAGACCCCGAATCTGCCTGAGCGCCAAGCAAAAGGCAAAGCCTTACGTACCCCAGGAGATGGAAATAGGCATAGAGTGCCATGCTAAGACACACACGCTGCTGCAGGGTTGTGACTGTGTCTACTTAGTTCGGCATAGCAAGGTGAACCCCCGGCGTGACCTTGTAGCCCAGGAAAGCAAGTCCCAAGAGGCAGCAACTCTCTCGCGGCTCTTCTTCCCTGTCGCTACAGAGCGAACTCCCAAAGGCTTTCTGAGGAAGCAGCAGCGAAATGCGGTTCGAGCCAAGCTGAAAAACTCTGCAAAAGCATAATAGTCGCTGGGAAATCAGAGTCGGTTCTGTGGGCTGCTTTTGTTGCTTGCCTTAGCCTAGTATTCGCAGCACTATGGGAGCATACGGCATAGAGCGAAATCCTCTTTGCCCTGGCATCCCCTCTGGGAAAGCATAGCATTCTTTGCGAAACCAGATTCGGGTCTGAGAGATTCTCCTGTTGCCTGAGCTGGTCTCCTCAGCACGGTGTAATAAACCCGCATGGAACGAAATCTTCTTTGCCTGTGCATCTCTCTGCCTGAGAGAGAAGCGAGCTTGCGCCTGTGGAAAGAGCCTTAAGGAAAGGGACATGTCTTTCACGGCGCTCCCCAGGAGCATGTCTGTGAAAGGTGCAGCAAGCTGCCCAGTGAGAAGAGCAGGAGCCCTTGGCCTTCTGGTCTGGAAAAGGTTGCTAAGCAGGAGAGCCTTCCCAGGCAGGCACAGCGGCCGGTGACAATACAAGTGTCACTAGCTCCCTGTGCAGAGAAGGAAGTCTGGCCAGCTAAGGAGACAGGAGGGGATGAGGTGGGCAGGGCGCGTGGTCCTCTCTTAGGAAGGAGTCTGGGCAGAGAGCATGCCTGTCCTGAGCCTCTGGGCTTAAGGAGACAGCAGCTCCTTGGCCACCTGTCCCTGGGGCAGACATGCCCTAGCCACCAGGCGCCTACACTGAACTCGCAGAAACAGCTCCCTGAAATAACGGAGAGTCAGATGCCGACTTCCTCCAGGATGTGGAAGCTTGGAGGAGGCACGGGGTTTAAGGGGAAGGAGTGGGGACAGTCCCCCAATGCTCCCTATTAAGTGCACGGGCGGTGTGCTGGGATCCTGTCACCTTTCCTTTCCTGTGGGGAAAGCACTGGCCTAGTCCGCGAGTCCGCCTGAGCGCCAGAGTAAAAGGCCAAGCGATGCCTACACTGGGAGCTGGTAGTGTGCATAGAGTGCCATCCTAGGCTACGCACGCTCCTGCAGCGTGGTGGCTGTGCCTGCTTAGTTAGGCCTGGCAGGGTGAACGCAGGACGCGAACATGGAGCCCGGGAAAGCAAGGCCCAATAGGCAGCAGCTCTCCCACAGCTCTTCTTCCCTGACGCGACAGTAGCCTTACTAGGAAACAGCAGTGAAGTGCTGTTCGATCCAAGCTAAAGACTCTGCGAAATGTTCTGCAGGCTGCTGCTGCTTGCCAGAGCCCAGTCTCGCGGTGGGAGAAACCCGCATACAGCGAAAGCCTCTTTTCCTGGGCATCTCCCCTGGGGAAGCACAGCATTCCATGGGAAATGAGAGTTGGGTTTGGGATGCTGCTGTTGCTTGCCTGAGCTAGTCTCCGCAGCTCGGTGGAAGATACCCGCATGGATCGAAATACCCTTTGCCCTAGCATCCCCTCAGCCTGAGAGAGAAGCCAAGTGTGGGGAAGGCGCAGCACTCCGCCCCCGGAGAAGAGAAGGAGCCGTTGGCCTTGGGGTCAGGAAACGCTCGGGAAGCAGGATAGCCTGCCGTGGCACGAACAGCAGGCCGGTGGCAAGACAAGTGTCACGCGCTCCATGTGGGGAGCGATGGAACCCCGGCTGCTAAGGAGACATGAGGGGACGACTAGAGCAGAGGTTCGTGAACCACTCTGAGCAAGGAGTCTGGGCAGAAGCCAGGCCTGTCCAGTGCCTCTGGTCCCAAGGGGACAGCATCTCCGTGGCCACCTGTCCCAAGGGCAGTCCTGGGCTTGCCACCAGGTGATATACCCGGAACGCTTAGAAACAAACCCATGGAGAAACAGGCAGTCAGATGCAGTCTTCCACCAAGATGTGGCAGCGATGAGGGTGGCAGGGGCTGTGCCGGGGAAAGAGTGGAGACAGAACCACACAGGTCCCCATCCAGTGCTCGGGCCGTGTGCAGTGATCCTGTCGCCTCCTCTCTCCTGTGGTGAAGGCACTGGCCCGAGTCTGCTTGAGCGCCAGAGCAAAAGGCAAAGCCTTAAGTACCCCAGGATGGTAATAAGCATAGAGTGCCATGCTAGGACACACACGCTGCTGCAGGGTTGTGACTGTGTCTACTTACTTCGGCATAGCAAGGTGAACCCCCGGCGTGAACTTAAAGCCCGGGAAAGCAAGACCCAAGAGGCACCAGCTCTCCGGCGTCTATTCTACCCTGCCGCGACAGAGTGAACACCCAAAGCCTTTGTGAGGAAGCAGCAGCGAAGTGCGGTTCTTGCCAAGCTGAAAACCTCTGCGAAAGCATAGCAGTCGCTGGGAAATCAGAGTCGGTTCTGTGGTCTGCTGTTGCTACTTGCCTTAGCCTAGTATTCGTAGCAGGATGGGAGAAACCCGCATAGAGCGAAAGCCTCTTTGCCCTGGCAACCCCCCTGGGAAAGCACAGCATTCTTTGGGAAATCAGAGTCGGGTCTGTGGTATGCTCCTGTTTGGCTGACCTGGTCTCCACAGAACGGTGTGACAAAACCGCATGGAGCGAAAACCTCTTTGCCTGGGCATGCCTCTGCCTGAGAGAGAAGCGCGGTTGCGCCTGTGGATTGAGCCTTAAGGAAAGGGATACGTTTTTCACTGCGCTCCCCAGGAGCATGTCTGTGGAAAGTGCAGCACGCTGCCCGGGGAGAAGAGCAGGAGCCGTTTGTCTTCTGGTCTGGAAAAGGTTACCAAGCAGGAGAGCCGGCCCTGGCAGGCACAGCGGCCGGTGGCAATACAAGTGTCACCGGCTCCCTGTGCAGAGACGGAAGCCTGGCCTGCTAAGGAGACAGGAGGGGATGAGGTGGGCAGGTCGCGTGGTCCTCTCTTAGGAAGCAGTCTGGGCAGAGAGCATGCCTGTCCTGAGCCTCTGGGCTTAAGGAGACAGCAGCTCCTTGGCCACCTGTCCCTGGGGCAGACATGCACTAGCCACCAGGCGCATACCCTAAACTCGCAGAAACAGCTCCCTGAAATAATGGGGAGTCAGATGCCGTCTTCCTGCAGGATGTGGAAGCTTGGAGGAGGCACGGGGTTTAAGAGGAAGGAATGGGGACAGTCCCCAAAGCTCCCTATTCAGTGCATGGGCGGTGTGCAGGGATCCTGTCAGCTCTCATTTCCTGTGGGGAAAGCACTGGCCTAGTCCGCGAGTCCGCCTGAGCGCCAGAGTAAAAGGCCAAGCGATGCCTACACTGGGAGCTGGTAGTGTGCATAGAGTGCCATCCTAGGCTACGCACGCTCCTGCAGCGTTGTGGCTGTGCCTGCTTAGTTAGGCCTGGCAGGGTGAACGCAGGACGTGAACATGGAGCCCGGGAAAGCAAGGCCCAAGAGGCACCAGCTCTCCCACAGCTCTTCTTCCCTGACTCAACTGAAGGCTTGCTGAGGAAGCAGCAGCGAAGTGCTGTTCGCTCCAAGCCAAAGCCTCTGCGAAAGCACAATATTCGCTGAGAAATGTTCTGCGGGCTGCTGCTGCTTGCCTGAGCCCAGTCTCGTGTGGGAGAAACCCGCATAGAGCGAAAGCCTCATTGCCTGGGCATCTCCCCTGGGAAAGCACTGCGTTCTTTGGGAAATCAGGGTTGGGCTGTGGGATGCTGCTACTGCTTGCCTGAGCTAGTCTCCGGAGCTCGGTGGAAGATACTCGCATGGAGCGAAATACCCTTTGCCATAGCATCCCCTCTGCCTGAGAGAGAAGCCAAGTGTGGGGAAGGCTCAGCACGCCGCCCCCAGAGAAGAGAAGGAGCCTTGGCCTTGGGGTCAGGAAACGCTCGGGAAGCAGGATAGCCTGCCGTGGCACGAACAGCAGGCCGGTGGCAAGACAAGTGTCACCCGCTCCATGTGCGGAGCGATGGAACCCCGGCTGCTAAGGAGACATGAGGGGACGACTATGGCAGGGGCACGTGAACCACTCTGAGGAAGGAGTCTGGGCAGAAGCCAGGCCTGTCCAGTGCCTCTGGTCCCAAGGGGAGAGCATCTCCTTGGCCACCTGTCCCAAGGGCAGACTTGGGCTTGCCACCAGGTGCCATACCCGGAACTCACTGAAACAACCCCACGGAGAAACGGGCAGTCAGATGCCCTCTTACACCAAGATGTGGCAGCCATGTGGGTCGCAGGGGGTGTGCCGGGGAAAGAGTGGAGACAGACCTTCACAGTTCCCCATCCAGTGCACGGGCCGTGTGCAGTGATCATGTCGCCTCCTCTCTCCTGTGGTGAAGGCACTGGCCTAGACCCCGAATCTGCCTGAGCGCCAAGCAAAAGGCAAAGCCTTACGTACCCCAGGAGATGGAAATAGGCATAGAGTGCCATGCTAAGACACACACGCTGCTGCAGGGTTGTGACTGTGTCTACTTAGTTCGGCATAGCAAGGTGAACCCCCGGCGTGACCTTGTAGCCCAGGAAAGCAAGTCCCAAGAGGCAGCAACTCTCTCGCGGCTCTTCTTCCCTGTCGCTACAGAGCGAACTCCCAAAGGCTTTCTGAGGAAGCAGCAGCGAAATGCGGTTCGAGCCAAGCTGAAAAACTCTGCAAAAGCATAATAGTCGCTGGGAAATCAGAGTCGGTTCTGTGGGCTGCTTTTGTTGCTTGCCTTAGCCTAGTATTCGCAGCACTATGGGAGCATACGGCATAGAGCGAAATCCTCTTTGCCCTGGCATCCCCTCTGGGAAAGCATAGCATTCTTTGCGAAACCAGATTCGGGTCTGAGAGATTCTCCTGTTGCCTGAGCTGGTCTCCTCAGCACGGTGTAATAAACCCGCATGGAACGAAATCTTCTTTGCCTGTGCATCTCTCTGCCTGAGAGAGAAGCGAGCTTGCGCCTGTGGAAAGAGCCTTAAGGAAAGGGACATGTCTTTCACGGCGCTCCCCAGGAGCATGTCTGTGAAAGGTGCAGCAAGCTGCCCAGTGAGAAGAGCAGGAGCCCTTGGCCTTCTGGTCTGGAAAAGGTTGCTAAGCAGGAGAGCCTTCCCAGGCAGGCACAGCGGCCGGTGACAATACAAGTGTCACTAGCTCCCTGTGCAGAGAAGGAAGTCTGGCCAGCTAAGGAGACAGGAGGGGATGAGGTGGGCAGGGCGCGTGGTCCTCTCTTAGGAAGGAGTCTGGGCAGAGAGCATGCCTGTCCTGAGCCTCTGGGCTTAAGGAGACAGCAGCTCCTTGGCCACCTGTCCCTGGGGCAGACATGCCCTAGCCACCAGGCGCCTACACTGAACTCGCAGAAACAGCTCCCTGAAATAACGGAGAGTCAGATGCCGACTTCCTCCAGGATGTGGAAGCTTGGAGGAGGCACGGGGTTTAAGGGGAAGGAGTGGGGACAGTCCCCCAATGCTCCCTATTAAGTGCACGGGCGGTGTGCTGGGATCCTGTCACCTTTCCTTTCCTGTGGGGAAAGCACTGGCCTAGTCCGCGAGTCCGCCTGAGCGCCAGAGTAAAAGGCCAAGCGATGCCTACACTGGGAGCTGGTAGTGTGCATAGAGTGCCATCCTAGGCTACGCACGCTCCTGCAGCGTGGTGGCTGTGCCTGCTTAGTTAGGCCTGGCAGGGTGAACGCAGGACGCGAACATGGAGCCCGGGAAAGCAAGGCCCAATAGGCAGCAGCTCTCCCACAGCTCTTCTTCCCTGACGCGACAGTAGCCTTACTAGGAAACAGCAGTGAAGTGCTGTTCGATCCAAGCTAAAGACTCTGCGAAATGTTCTGCAGGCTGCTGCTGCTTGCCAGAGCCCAGTCTCGCGGTGGGAGAAACCCGCATACAGCGAAAGCCTCTTTTCCTGGGCATCTCCCCTGGGGAAGCACAGCATTCCATGGGAAATGAGAGTTGGGTTTGGGATGCTGCTGTTGCTTGCCTGAGCTAGTCTCCGCAGCTCGGTGGAAGATACCCGCATGGATCGAAATACCCTTTGCCCTAGCATCCCCTCAGCCTGAGAGAGAAGCCAAGTGTGGGGAAGGCGCAGCACTCCGCCCCCGGAGAAGAGAAGGAGCCGTTGGCCTTGGGGTCAGGAAACGCTCGGGAAGCAGGATAGCCTGCCGTGGCACGAACAGCAGGCCGGTGGCAAGACAAGTGTCACGCGCTCCATGTGGGGAGCGATGGAACCCCGGCTGCTAAGGAGACATGAGGGGACGACTAGAGCAGAGGTTCGTGAACCACTCTGAGCAAGGAGTCTGGGCAGAAGCCAGGCCTGTCCAGTGCCTCTGGTCCCAAGGGGACAGCATCTCCGTGGCCACCTGTCCCAAGGGCAGTCCTGGGCTTGCCACCAGGTGATATACCCGGAACGCTTAGAAACAAACCCATGGAGAAACAGGCAGTCAGATGCAGTCTTCCACCAAGATGTGGCAGCGATGAGGGTGGCAGGGGCTGTGCCGGGGAAAGAGTGGAGACAGAACCACACAGGTCCCCATCCAGTGCTCGGGCCGTGTGCAGTGATCCTGTCGCCTCCTCTCTCCTGTGGTGAAGGCACTGGCCCGAGTCTGCTTGAGCGCCAGAGCAAAAGGCAAAGCCTTAAGTACCCCAGGATGGTAATAAGCATAGAGTGCCATGCTAGGACACACACGCTGCTGCAGGGTTGTGACTGTGTCTACTTACTTCGGCATAGCAAGGTGAACCCCCGGCGTGAACTTAAAGCCCGGGAAAGCAAGACCCAAGAGGCACCAGCTCTCCGGCGTCTATTCTACCCTGCCGCGACAGAGTGAACACCCAAAGCCTTTGTGAGGAAGCAGCAGCGAAGTGCGGTTCTTGCCAAGCTGAAAACCTCTGCGAAAGCATAGCAGTCGCTGGGAAATCAGAGTCGGTTCTGTGGTCTGCTGTTGCTACTTGCCTTAGCCTAGTATTCGTAGCAGGATGGGAGAAACCCGCATAGAGCGAAAGCCTCTTTGCCCTGGCAACCCCCCTGGGAAAGCACAGCATTCTTTGGGAAATCAGAGTCGGGTCTGTGGTATGCTCCTGTTTGGCTGACCTGGTCTCCACAGAACGGTGTGACAAAACCGCATGGAGCGAAAACCTCTTTGCCTGGGCATGCCTCTGCCTGAGAGAGAAGCGCGGTTGCGTCTGTGGATTGAGCCTTAAGGAAAGGGATACGTTTTTCACTGCGCTCCCCAGGAGCATGTCTGTGGAAAGTGCAGCACGCTGCCCGGGGAGAAGAGCAGGAGCCGTTTGTCTTCTGGTCTGGAAAAGGTTACCAAGCAGGAGAGCCGGCCCTGGCAGGCACAGCGGCCGGTGGCAATACAAGTGTCACCGGCTCCCTGTGCAGAGACGGAAGCCTGGCCTGCTAAGGAGACAGGAGGGGATGAGGTGGGCAGGTCGCGTGGTCCTCTCTTAGGAAGCAGTCTGGGCAGAGAGCATGCCTGTCCTGAGCCTCTGGGCTTAAGGAGACAGCAGCTCCTTGGCCACCTGTCCCTGGGGCAGACATGCACTAGCCACCAGGCGCATACCCTAAACTCGCAGAAACAGCTCCCTGAAATAATGGGGAGTCAGATGCCGTCTTCCTGCAGGATGTGGAAGCTTGGAGGAGGCACGGGGTTTAAGAGGAAGGAATGGGGACAGTCCCCAAAGCTCCCTATTCAGTGCATGGGCGGTGTGCAGGGATCCTGTCAGCTCTCATTTCCTGTGGGGAAAGCACTGGCCTAGTCCGCGAGTCCGCCTGAGCGCCAGAGTAAAAGGCCAAGCGATGCCTACACTGGGAGCTGGTAGTGTGCATAGAGTGCCATCCTAGGCTACGCACGCTCCTGCAGCGTTGTGGCTGTGCCTGCTTAGTTAGGCCTGGCAGGGTGAACGCAGGACGTGAACATGGAGCCCGGGAAAGCAAGGCCCAAGAGGCACCAGCTCTCCCACAGCTCTTCTTCCCTGACTCAACTGAAGGCTTGCTGAGGAAGCAGCAGCGAAGTGCTGTTCGCTCCAAGCCAAAGCCTCTGCGAAAGCACAATATTCGCTGAGAAATGTTCTGCGGGCTGCTGCTGCTTGCCTGAGCCCAGTCTCGTGTGGGAGAAACCCGCATAGAGCGAAAGCCTCATTGCCTGGGCATCTCCCCTGGGAAAGCACTGCGTTCTTTGGGAAATCAGGGTTGGGCTGTGGGATGCTGCTACTGCTTGCCTGAGCTAGTCTCCGGAGCTCGGTGGAAGATACTCGCATGGAGCGAAATACCCTTTGCCATAGCATCCCCTCTGCCTGAGAGAGAAGCCAAGTGTGGGGAAGGCTCAGCACGCCGCCCCCAGAGAAGAGAAGGAGCCTTGGCCTTGGGGTCAGGAAACGCTCGGGAAGCAGGATAGCCTGCCGTGGCACGAACAGCAGGCCGGTGGCAAGACAAGTGTCACCCGCTCCATGTGCGGAGCGATGGAACCCCGGCTGCTAAGGAGACATGAGGGGACGACTATGGCAGGGGCACGTGAACCACTCTGAGGAAGGAGTCTGGGCAGAAGCCAGGCCTGTCCAGTGCCTCTGGTCCCAAGGGGAGAGCATCTCCTTGGCCACCTGTCCCAAGGGCAGACTTGGGCTTGCCACCAGGTGCCATACCCGGAACTCACTGAAACAACCCCACGGAGAAACGGGCAGTCAGATGCCCTCTTACACCAAGATGTGGCAGCCATGTGGGTCGCAGGGGGTGTGCCGGGGAAAGAGTGGAGACAGACCTTCACAGTTCCCCATCCAGTGCACGGGCCGTGTGCAGTGATCATGTCGCCTCCTCTCTCCTGTGGTGAAGGCACTGGCCTAGACCCCGAATCTGCCTGAGCGCCAAGCAAAAGGCAAAGCCTTACGTACCCCAGGAGATGGAAATAGGCATAGAGTGCCATGCTAAGACACACACGCTGCTGCAGGGTTGTGACTGTGTCTACTTAGTTCGGCATAGTAAGGTGAACCCCCGGCGTGACCTTGTAGCCCAGGAAAGCAAGTCCCAAGAGGCAGCAACTCTCTCGCGGCTCTTTTTCCCTGTCGCTACAGAGCGAACTCCCAAAGGCTTTCTGAGGAAGCAGCAGCGAAATGCGGTTCGTGCCAAGCTGAAAAACTCTGCAAAAGCATAATAGTCGCTGGGAAATCAGAGTCGGTTCTGTGGGCTGCTTTTGTTGCTTGCCTTAGCCTAGTATTCGCAGCACTATGGGAGCATACGGCATAGAGCGAAATCCTCTTTGCCCTGGCATCCCCTCTGGGAAAGCATAGCATTCTTTGCGAAACCAGATTCGGGTCTGAGAGATTCTCCTGTTGCCTGAGCTGGTCTCCTCAGCACGGTGTAATAAACCCGCATGGAACGAAATCTTCTTTGCCTGTGCATCTCTCTGCCTGAGAGAGAAGCGAGCTTGCGCCTGTGGAAAGAGCCTTAAGGAAAGGGACATGTCTTTCACGGCGCTCCCCAGGAGCATGTCTGTGAAAGGTGCAGCAAGCTGCCCAGTGAGAAGAGCAGGAGCCCTTGGCCTTCTGGTCTGGAAAAGGTTGCTAAGCAGGAGAGCCTTCCCAGGCAGGCACAGCGGCCGGTGACAATACAAGTGTCACTAGCTCCCTGTGCAGAGAAGGAAGTCTGGCCAGCTAAGGAGACAGGAGGGGATGAGGTGGGCAGGGCGCGTGGTCCTCTCTTAGGAAGGAGTCTGGGCAGAGAGCATGCCTGTCCTGAGCCTCTGGGCTTAAGGAGACAGCAGCTCCTTGGCCACCTGTCCCTGGGGCAGACATGCCCTAGCCAACAGGCGCCTACACTGAACTCGCAGAAACAGCTCCCTGAAATAACGGAGAGTCAGATGCCGACTTCCTCCAGGATGTGGAAGCTTGGAGGAGGCACGGGGTTTAAGGGGAAGGAGTGGGGACAGTCCCCCAATGCTCCCTATTAAGTGCACGGGCGGTGTGCTGGGATCCTGTCACCTTTCCTTCCCTGTGGGGAAAGCACTGGCCTAGTCCGCGAGTCCGCCTGAGCGCCAGAGTAAAAGGCCAAGCGATGCCTACACTGGGAGATGCTGGTGTGCATAGAGTGCCATCCAAGGCTACGCACGCTACAGCAGGGTGGTGGCTGTGTCTGCTTAGTTCGGCCTGGCAGGGTGAACGCAGGACGCGAACATGGAGCCCTGGAAAGCAAGGCCCAATAGGCAGCAGCTCTCCCACAGCTCTTCTTCCCTGACGCGACGGTAGCCTTACTAGGAAACAGCAGTGAAGTGCTGTTCGATCCAAGCTAAAGACTCTGCAAAATGTTCTGCAGGCTGCTGCTGCTTGCCAGAGCCCAGTCTCGCGGTGGGAGAAACCCGCATACAGCGAAAGCCTCTTTTCCTGGGCATCTCCCCTGGGGAAGCACAGCATTCCATGGGAAATGAGAGTTGGGTTTGGGATGCTGCTGTTGCTTGCCTGAACTAGTCTCCGCAGCTCGGTGGAAGATACCCGCATGGATCGAAATACCCTTTGCCCTAGCATCCCCTCTGCCTGAGAGAGAAGCCAAGTGTGGGGAAGGCGCAGCACTCCGCCCCCGGAGAAGAGAAGGAGCCGTTGGCCTTGGGGTCAGGAAATGCTCGGGAAGCAGGATAGCCTGCCGTGGCACGAACAGCAGGCCGGTGGCAAGACAAGTGTCACCCGCTCCATGTGCGGAGCGATGGAACCCCGGCTGCTAAGGAGACATGAGGGGACGACTAGAGCAGAGGTTCGTGAACCACTCTGAGCAAGGAGTCTGGGCAGAAGCCAGGCCTGTCCAGTGCCTCTGGTCCCAAGGGGACAGCATCTCCGTGGCCACCTGTCCCAAGGGCAGTCCTGGGCTTGCCACCAGGTGATATACCCGGAACGCTTAGAAACAAACCCATGGAGAAACAGGCAGTCAGATGCAGTCTTCCACCAAGATGTGGCAGCGATGAGGGTGGCAGGGGCTGTGCCGGGGAAAGAGTGGAGACAGAACCACACAGTTCCCCATCCAGTGCTCGGGCCGTGTGCAGTGATCCTGTCGCCTCCTCTCTCCTGTGGTGAAGGCACTGGCCCGAGTCTGCTTGAGCGCCAGAGCAAAAGGCAAAGCCTGAAGTACCCCAGGATGGTAATAAGCATAGAGTGCCATGCTAGGACACACACGCTGCTGCAGGGTTGTGACTGTGTCTACTTACTTCGGCATAGCAAGGTGAACCCCCGGCGTGAACTTAAAGCCCGGGAAAGCAAGACCCAAGAGGCACCAGCTCTCCGGCGTCTATTCTACCCTGCCGCGACAGAGTGAACACCCAAAGCCTTTGTGAGGAAGCAGCAGCGAAGTGCGGTTCTTGCCAAGCTGAAAACCTCTGCGAAAGCATAGCAGTCGCTGGGAAATCAGAGTCGGTTCTGTGGTCTGCTGTTGCTACTTGCCTTAGCCTAGTATTCGTAGCAGGATGGGAGAAACCCGCATAGAGCGAAAGCCTCTTTGCCCTGGCAACCCCCCTGGGAAAGCACAGCATTCTTTGGGAAATCAGAGTCGGGTCTGTGGTATGCTCCTGTTTGGCTGACCTGGTCTCCACAGAACGGTGTGACAAAACCGCATGGAGCGAAAACCTCTTTGCCTGGGCATGCCTCTGCCTGAGAGAGAAGCGCGGTTGCGCCTGTGGATTGAGCCTTAAGGAAAGGGATACGTTTTTCACTGCGCTCCCCAGGAGCATGTCTGTGGAAAGTGCAGCACGCTGCCCGGGGAGAAGAGCAGGAGCCGTTTGTCTTCTGGTCTGGAAAAGGTTACCAAGCAGGAGAGCCGGCCCTGGCAGGCACAGCGGCCGGTGGCAATACAAGTGTCACCGGCTCCCTGTGCAGAGACGGAAGCCTGGCCTGCTAAGGAGACAGGAGGGGATGAGGTGGGCAGGTCGCGTGGTCCTCTCTTAGGAAGCAGTCTGGGCAGAGAGCATGCCTGTCCTGAGCCTCTGGGCTTAAGGAGACAGCAGCTCCTTGGCCACCTGTCCCTGGGGCAGACATGCACTAGCCACCAGGCGCATACCCTAAACTCGCAGAAACAGCTCCCTGAAATAATGGGGAGTCAGATGCCGTCTTCCTGCAGGATGTGGAAGCTTGGAGGAGGCACGGGGTTTAAGAGGAAGGAATGGGGACAGTCCCCAAAGCTCCCTATTCAGTGCATGGGCGGTGTGCAGGGATCCTGTCAGCTCTCATTTCCTGTGGGGAAAGCACTGGCCTAGTCCGCGAGTCCGCCTGAGCGCCAGAGTAAAAGGCCAAGCGATGCCTACACTGGGAGCTGGTAGTGTGCATAGAGTGCCATCCTAGGCTACGCACGCTCCTGCAGCGTTGTGGCTGTGCCTGCTTAGTTAGGCCTGGCAGGGTGAACGCAGGACGTGAACATGGAGCCCGGGAAAGCAAGGCCCAAGAGGCACCAGCTCTCCCACAGCTCTTCTTCCCTGACTCAACTGAAGGCTTGCTGAGGAAGCAGCAGCGAAGTGCTGTTCGCTCCAAGCCAAAGCCTCTGCGAAAGCACAATATTCGCTGAGAAATGTTCTGCGGGCTGCTGCTGCTTGCCTGAGCCCAGTCTCGTGTGGGAGAAACCCGCATAGAGCGAAAGCCTCATTGCCTGGGCATCTCCCCTGGGAAAGCACTGCGTTCTTTGGGAAATCAGGGTTGGGCTGTGGGATGCTGCTACTGCTTGCCTGAGCTAGTCTCCGGAGCTCGGTGGAAGATACTCGCATGGAGCGAAATACCCTTTGCCATAGCATCCCCTCTGCCTGAGAGAGAAGCCAAGTGTGGGGAAGGCTCAGCACGCCGCCCCCAGAGAAGAGAAGGAGCCTTGGCCTTGGGGTCAGGAAACGCTCGGGAAGCAGGATAGCCTGCCGTGGCACGAACAGCAGGCCGGTGGCAAGACAAGTGTCACCCGCTCCATGTGCGGAGCGATGGAACCCCGGCTGCTAAGGAGACATGAGGGGACGACTATGGCAGGGGCACGTGAACCACTCTGAGGAAGGAGTCTGGGCAGAAGCCAGGCCTGTCCAGTGCCTCTGGTCCCAAGGGGAGAGCATCTCCTTGGCCACCTGTCCCAAGGGCAGACTTGGGCTTGCCACCAGGTGCCATACCCGGAACTCACTGAAACAACCCCACGGAGAAACGGGCAGTCAGATGCCCTCTTACACCAAGATGTGGCAGCCATGTGGGTCGCAGGGGGTGTGCCGGGGAAAGAGTGGAGACAGACCTTCACAGTTCCCCATCCAGTGCACGGGCCGTGTGCAGTGATCATGTCGCCTCCTCTCTCCTGTGGTGAAGGCACTGGCCTAGACCCCGAATCTGCCTGAGCGCCAAGCAAAAGGCAAAGCCTTACGTACCCCAGGAGATGGAAATAGGCATAGAGTGCCATGCTAAGACACACACGCTGCTGCAGGGTTGTGACTGTGTCTACTTAGTTCGGCATAGTAAGGTGAACCCCCGGCGTGACCTTGTAGCCCAGGAAAGCAAGTCCCAAGAGGCAGCAACTCTCTCGCGGCTCTTTTTCCCTGTCGCTACAGAGCGAACTCCCAAAGGCTTTCTGAGGAAGCAGCAGCGAAATGCGGTTCGTGCCAAGCTGAAAAACTCTGCAAAAGCATAATAGTCGCTGGGAAATCAGAGTCGGTTCTGTGGGCTGCTTTTGTTGCTTGCCTTAGCCTAGTATTCGCAGCACTATGGGAGCATACGGCATAGAGCGAAATCCTCTTTGCCCTGGCATCCCCTCTGGGAAAGCATAGCATTCTTTGCGAAACCAGATTCGGGTCTGAGAGATTCTCCTGTTGCCTGAGCTGGTCTCCTCAGCACGGTGTAATAAACCCGCATGGAACGAAATCTTCTTTGCCTGTGCATCTCTCTGCCTGAGAGAGAAGCGAGCTTGCGCCTGTGGAAAGAGCCTTAAGGAAAGGGACATGTCTTTCACGGCGCTCCCCAGGAGCATGTCTGTGAAAGGTGCAGCAAGCTGCCCAGTGAGAAGAGCAGGAGCCCTTGGCCTTCTGGTCTGGAAAAGGTTGCTAAGCAGGAGAGCCTTCCCAGGCAGGCACAGCGGCCGGTGACAATACAAGTGTCACTAGCTCCCTGTGCAGAGAAGGAAGTCTGGCCAGCTAAGGAGACAGGAGGGGATGAGGTGGGCAGGGCGCGTGGTCCTCTCTTAGGAAGGAGTCTGGGCAGAGAGCATGCCTGTCCTGAGCCTCTGGGCTTAAGGAGACAGCAGCTCCTTGGCCACCTGTCCCTGGGGCAGACATGCCCTAGCCAACAGGCGCCTACACTGAACTCGCAGAAACAGCTCCCTGAAATAACGGAGAGTCAGATGCCGACTTCCTCCAGGATGTGGAAGCTTGGAGGAGGCACGGGGTTTAAGGGGAAGGAGTGGGGACAGTCCCCCAATGCTCCCTATTAAGTGCACGGGCGGTGTGCTGGGATCCTGTCACCTTTCCTTCCCTGTGGGGAAAGCACTGGCCTAGTCCGCGAGTCCGCCTGAGCGCCAGAGTAAAAGGCCAAGCGATGCCTACACTGGGAGATGCTGGTGTGCATAGAGTGCCATCCAAGGCTACGCACGCTACAGCAGGGTGGTGGCTGTGTCTGCTTAGTTCGGCCTGGCAGGGTGAACGCAGGACGCGAACATGGAGCCCTGGAAAGCAAGGCCCAATAGGCAGCAGCTCTCCCACAGCTCTTCTTCCCTGACGCGACGGTAGCCTTACTAGGAAACAGCAGTGAAGTGCTGTTCGATCCAAGCTAAAGACTCTGCAAAATGTTCTGCAGGCTGCTGCTGCTTGCCAGAGCCCAGTCTCGCGGTGGGAGAAACCCGCATACAGCGAAAGCCTCTTTTCCTGGGCATCTCCCCTGGGGAAGCACAGCATTCCATGGGAAATGAGAGTTGGGTTTGGGATGCTGCTGTTGCTTGCCTGAACTAGTCTCCGCAGCTCGGTGGAAGATACCCGCATGGATCGAAATACCCTTTGCCCTAGCATCCCCTCTGCCTGAGAGAGAAGCCAAGTGTGGGGAAGGCGCAGCACTCCGCCCCCGGAGAAGAGAAGGAGCCGTTGGCCTTGGGGTCAGGAAATGCTCGGGAAGCAGGATAGCCTGCCGTGGCACGAACAGCAGGCCGGTGGCAAGACAAGTGTCACCCGCTCCATGTGCGGAGCGATGGAACCCCGGCTGCTAAGGAGACATGAGGGGACGACTAGAGCAGAGGTTCGTGAACCACTCTGAGCAAGGAGTCTGGGCAGAAGCCAGGCCTGTCCAGTGCCTCTGGTCCCAAGGGGACAGCATCTCCGTGGCCACCTGTCCCAAGGGCAGTCCTGGGCTTGCCACCAGGTGATATACCCGGAACGCTTAGAAACAAACCCATGGAGAAACAGGCAGTCAGATGCAGTCTTCCACCAAGATGTGGCAGCGATGAGGGTGGCAGGGGCTGTGCCGGGGAAAGAGTGGAGACAGAACCACACAGTTCCCCATCCAGTGCTCGGGCCGTGTGCAGTGATCCTGTCGCCTCCTCTCTCCTGTGGTGAAGGCACTGGCCCGAGTCTGCTTGAGCGCCAGAGCAAAAGGCAAAGCCTGAAGTACCCCAGGATGGTAATAAGCATAGAGTGCCATGCTAGGACACACACGCTGCTGCAGGGTTGTGACTGTGTCTACTTACTTCGGCATAGCAAGGTGAACCCCCGGCGTGAACTTAAAGCCCGGGAAAGCAAGACCCAAGAGGCACCAGCTCTCCGGCGTCTATTCTACCCTGCCGCGACAGAGTGAACACCCAAAGCCTTTGTGAGGAAGCAGCAGCGAAGTGCGGTTCTTGCCAAGCTGAAAACCTCTGCGAAAGCATAGCAGTCGCTGGGAAATCAGAGTCGGTTCTGTGGTCTGCTGTTGCTACTTGCCTTAGCCTAGTATTCGTAGCAGGATGGGAGAAACCCGCATAGAGCGAAAGCCTCTTTGCCCTGGCAACCCCCCTGGGAAAGCACAGCATTCTTTGGGAAATCAGAGTCGGGTCTGTGGTATGCTCCTGTTTGGCTGACCTGGTCTCCACAGAACGGTGTGACAAAACCGCATGGAGCGAAAACCTCTTTGCCTGGGCATGCCTCTGCCTGAGAGAGAAGCGCGGTTGCGCCTGTGGATTGAGCCTTAAGGAAAGGGATACGTTTTTCACTGCGCTCCCCAGGAGCATGTCTGTGGAAAGTGCAGCACGCTGCCCGGGGAGAAGAGCAGGAGCCGTTTGTCTTCTGGTCTGGAAAAGGTTACCAAGCAGGAGAGCCGGCCCTGGCAGGCACAGCGGCCGGTGGCAATACAAGTGTCACCGGCTCCCTGTGCAGAGACGGAAGCCTGGCCTGCTAAGGAGACAGGAGGGGATGAGGTGGGCAGGTCGCGTGGTCCTCTCTTAGGAAGCAGTCTGGGCAGAGAGCATGCCTGTCCTGAGCCTCTGGGCTTAAGGAGACAGCAGCTCCTTGGCCACCTGTCCCTGGGGCAGACATGCACTAGCCACCAGGCGCATACCCTAAACTCGCAGAAACAGCTCCCTGAAATAATGGGGAGTCAGATGCCGTCTTCCTGCAGGATGTGGAAGCTTGGAGGAGGCACGGGGTTTAAGAGGAAGGAATGGGGACAGTCCCCAAAGCTCCCTATTCAGTGCATGGGCGGTGTGCAGGGATCCTGTCAGCTCTCATTTCCTGTGGGGAAAGCACTGGCCTAGTCCGCGAGTCCGCCTGAGCGCCAGAGTAAAAGGCCAAGCGATGCCTACACTGGGAGCTGGTAGTGTGCATAGAGTGCCATCCTAGGCTACGCACGCTCCTGCAGCGTTGTGGCTGTGCCTGCTTAGTTAGGCCTGGCAGGGTGAACGCAGGACGTGAACATGGAGCCCGGGAAAGCAAGGCCCAAGAGGCACCAGCTCTCCCACAGCTCTTCTTCCCTGACTCAACTGAAGGCTTGCTGAGGAAGCAGCAGCGAAGTGCTGTTCGCTCCAAGCCAAAGCCTCTGCGAAAGCACAATATTCGCTGAGAAATGTTCTGCGGGCTGCTGCTGCTTGCCTGAGCCCAGTCTCGTGTGGGAGAAACCCGCATAGAGCGAAAGCCTCATTGCCTGGGCATCTCCCCTGGGAAAGCACTGCGTTCTTTGGGAAATCAGGGTTGGGCTGTGGGATGCTGCTACTGCTTGCCTGAGCTAGTCTCCGGAGCTCGGTGGAAGATACTCGCATGGAGCGAAATACCCTTTGCCATAGCATCCCCTCTGCCTGAGAGAGAAGCCAAGTGTGGGGAAGGCTCAGCACGCCGCCCCCAGAGAAGAGAAGGAGCCTTGGCCTTGGGGTCAGGAAACGCTCGGGAAGCAGGATAGCCTGCCGTGGCACGAACAGCAGGCCGGTGGCAAGACAAGTGTCACCCGCTCCATGTGCGGAGCGATGGAACCCCGGCTGCTAAGGAGACATGAGGGGACGACTATGGCAGGGGCACGTGAACCACTCTGAGGAAGGAGTCTGGGCAGAAGCCAGGCCTGTCCAGTGCCTCTGGTCCCAAGGGGAGAGCATCTCCTTGGCCACCTGTCCCAAGGGCAGACTTGGGCTTGCCACCAGGTGCCATACCCGGAACTCACTGAAACAACCCCACGGAGAAACGGGCAGTCAGATGCCCTCTTACACCAAGATGTGGCAGCCATGTGGGTCGCAGGGGGTGTGCCGGGGAAAGAGTGGAGACAGACCTTCACAGTTCCCCATCCAGTGCACGGGCCGTGTGCAGTGATCATGTCGCCTCCTCTCTCCTGTGGTGAAGGCACTGGCCTAGACCCCGAATCTGCCTGAGCGCCAAGCAAAAGGCAAAGCCTTACGTACCCCAGGAGATGGAAATAGGCATAGAGTGCCATGCTAAGACACACACGCTGCTGCAGGGTTGTGACTGTGTCTACTTAGTTCGGCATAGTAAGGTGAACCCCCGGCGTGACCTTGTAGCCCAGGAAAGCAAGTCCCAAGAGGCAGCAACTCTCTCGCGGCTCTTTTTCCCTGTCGCTACAGAGCGAACTCCCAAAGGCTTTCTGAGGAAGCAGCAGCGAAATGCGGTTCGTGCCAAGCTGAAAAACTCTGCAAAAGCATAATAGTCGCTGGGAAATCAGAGTCGGTTCTGTGGGCTGCTTTTGTTGCTTGCCTTAGCCTAGTATTCGCAGCACTATGGGAGCATACGGCATAGAGCGAAATCCTCTTTGCCCTGGCATCCCCTCTGGGAAAGCATAGCATTCTTTGCGAAACCAGATTCGGGTCTGAGAGATTCTCCTGTTGCCTGAGCTGGTCTCCTCAGCACGGTGTAATAAACCCGCATGGAACGAAATCTTCTTTGCCTGTGCATCTCTCTGCCTGAGAGAGAAGCGAGCTTGCGCCTGTGGAAAGAGCCTTAAGGAAAGGGACATGTCTTTCACGGCGCTCCCCAGGAGCATGTCTGTGAAAGGTGCAGCAAGCTGCCCAGTGAGAAGAGCAGGAGCCCTTGGCCTTCTGGTCTGGAAAAGGTTGCTAAGCAGGAGAGCCTTCCCAGGCAGGCACAGCGGCCGGTGACAATACAAGTGTCACTAGCTCCCTGTGCAGAGAAGGAAGTCTGGCCAGCTAAGGAGACAGGAGGGGATGAGGTGGGCAGGGCGCGTGGTCCTCTCTTAGGAAGGAGTCTGGGCAGAGAGCATGCCTGTCCTGAGCCTCTGGGCTTAAGGAGACAGCAGCTCCTTGGCCACCTGTCCCTGGGGCAGACATGCCCTAGCCAACAGGCGCCTACACTGAACTCGCAGAAACAGCTCCCTGAAATAACGGAGAGTCAGATGCCGACTTCCTCCAGGATGTGGAAGCTTGGAGGAGGCACGGGGTTTAAGGGGAAGGAGTGGGGACAGTCCCCCAATGCTCCCTATTAAGTGCACGGGCGGTGTGCTGGGATCCTGTCACCTTTCCTTCCCTGTGGGGAAAGCACTGGCCTAGTCCGCGAGTCCGCCTGAGCGCCAGAGTAAAAGGCCAAGCGATGCCTACACTGGGAGATGCTGGTGTGCATAGAGTGCCATCCAAGGCTACGCACGCTACAGCAGGGTGGTGGCTGTGTCTGCTTAGTTCGGCCTGGCAGGGTGAACGCAGGACGCGAACATGGAGCCCTGGAAAGCAAGGCCCAATAGGCAGCAGCTCTCCCACAGCTCTTCTTCCCTGACGCGACGGTAGCCTTACTAGGAAACAGCAGTGAAGTGCTGTTCGATCCAAGCTAAAGACTCTGCAAAA
Source organism: Mustela nivalis (assembly GCF_964662115.1). Taxonomy (NCBI): domain Eukaryota; kingdom Metazoa; phylum Chordata; class Mammalia; order Carnivora; family Mustelidae; genus Mustela; species Mustela nivalis. The sequence goes on from NW_028135669.1 coordinate 39,996, forward strand.
TGTTCTGCAGGCTGCTGCTGCTTGCCAGAGCCCAGTCTCGCGGTGGGAGAAACCCGCATACAGCGAAAGCCTCTTTTCCTGGGCATCTCCCCTGGGGAAGCACAGCATTCCATGGGAAATGAGAGTTGGGTTTGGGATGCTGCTGTTGCTTGCCTGAACTAGTCTCCGCAGCTCGGTGGAAGATACCCGCATGGATCGAAATACCCTTTGCCCTAGCATCCCCTCTGCCTGAGAGAGAAGCCAAGTGTGGGGAAGGCGCAGCACTCCGCCCCCGGAGAAGAGAAGGAGCCGTTGGCCTTGGGGTCAGGAAATGCTCGGGAAGCAGGATAGCCTGCCGTGGCACGAACAGCAGGCCGGTGGCAAGACAAGTGTCACCCGCTCCATGTGCGGAGCGATGGAACCCCGGCTGCTAAGGAGACATGAGGGGACGACTAGAGCAGAGGTTCGTGAACCACTCTGAGCAAGGAGTCTGGGCAGAAGCCAGGCCTGTCCAGTGCCTCTGGTCCCAAGGGGACAGCATCTCCGTGGCCACCTGTCCCAAGGGCAGTCCTGGGCTTGCCACCAGGTGATATACCCGGAACGCTTAGAAACAAACCCATGGAGAAACAGGCAGTCAGATGCAGTCTTCCACCAAGATGTGGCAGCGATGAGGGTGGCAGGGGCTGTGCCGGGGAAAGAGTGGAGACAGAACCACACAGTTCCCCATCCAGTGCTCGGGCCGTGTGCAGTGATCCTGTCGCCTCCTCTCTCCTGTGGTGAAGGCACTGGCCCGAGTCTGCTTGAGCGCCAGAGCAAAAGGCAAAGCCTGAAGTACCCCAGGATGGTAATAAGCATAGAGTGCCATGCTAGGACACACACGCTGCTGCAGGGTTGTGACTGTGTCTACTTACTTCGGCATAGCAAGGTGAACCCCCGGCGTGAACTTAAAGCCCGGGAAAGCAAGACCCAAGAGGCACCAGCTCTCCGGCGTCTATTCTACCCTGCCGCGACAGAGTGAACACCCAAAGCCTTTGTGAGGAAGCAGCAGCGAAGTGCGGTTCTTGCCAAGCTGAAAACCTCTGCGAAAGCATAGCAGTCGCTGGGAAATCAGAGTCGGTTCTGTGGTCTGCTGTTGCTACTTGCCTTAGCCTAGTATTCGTAGCAGGATGGGAGAAACCCGCATAGAGCGAAAGCCTCTTTGCCCTGGCAACCCCCCTGGGAAAGCACAGCATTCTTTGGGAAATCAGAGTCGGGTCTGTGGTATGCTCCTGTTTGGCTGACCTGGTCTCCACAGAACGGTGTGACAAAACCGCATGGAGCGAAAACCTCTTTGCCTGGGCATGCCTCTGCCTGAGAGAGAAGCGCGGTTGCGCCTGTGGATAGAGCCTTAAGGAAAGGGATACGTTTTTCACTGCGCTCCCCAGGAGCATGTCTGTGGAAAGTGCAGCACGCTGCCCGGGGAGAAGAGCAGGAGCCGTTTGTCTTCTGGTCTGGAAAAGGTTACCAAGCAGGAGAGCCGGCCCTGGCAGGCACAGCGGCCGGTGGCAATACAAGTGTCACCGGCTCCCTGTGCAGAGACGGAAGCCTGGCCTGCTAAGGAGACAGGAGGGGATGAGGTGGGCAGGTCGTGTGGTCCTCTCTTAGGAAGCAGTCTGGGCAGAGAGCATGCCTGTCCTGAGCCTCTGGGCTTAAGGAGACAGCAGCTCCTTGGCCACCTGTCCCTGGGGCAGACATGCACTAGCCACCAGGCGCATACCCTAAACTCGCAGAAACAGCTCCCTGAAATAATGGGGAGTCAGATGCCGTCTTCCTGCAGGATGTGGAAGCTTGGAGGAGGCACGGGGTTTAAGAGGAAGGAATGGGGACAGTCCCCAAAGCTCCCTATTCAGTGCATGGGCGGTGTGCAGGGATCCTGTCAGCTCTCATTTCCTGTGGGGAAAGCACTGGCCTAGTCCGCGAGTCCGCCTGAGCGCCAGAGTAAAAGGCCAAGCGATGCCTACACTGGGAGCTGGTAGTGTGCATAGAGTGCCATCCTAGGCTACGCACGCTCCTGCAGCGTTGTGGCTGTGCCTGCTTAGTTAGGCCTGGCAGGGTGAACGCAGGACGCGAACATGGAGCCCGGGAAAGCAAGGCCCAAGAGGCACCAGCTCTCCCACAGCTCTTCTTCCCTGACTCAACTGAAGGCTTGCTGAGGAAGCAGCAGCGAAGTGCTGTTCGCTCCAAGCCAAAGCCTCTGCGAAAGCACAATATTCGCTGAGAAATGTTCTGCGGGCTGCTGCTGCTTGCCTGAGCCCAGTCTCGTGTGGGAGAAACCCGCATAGAGCGAAAGCCTCATTGCCTGGGCATCTCCCCTGGGAAAGCACTGCGTTTTTGGGAAATCAGGGTTGGGCTGTGGGATGCTGCTACTGCTTGCCTGAGCTAGTCTCCGGAGCTCGGTGGAAGATACTCGCATGGAGCGAAATACCCTTTGCCATAGCATCCCCTCTGCCTGAGAGAGAAGCCAAGTGTGGGGAAGGCTCAGCACGCCGCCCCCAGAGAAGAGAAGGAGCCTTGGCCTTGGGGTCAGGAAACGCTCGGGAAGCAGGATAGCCTGCCGTGGCACGAACAGCAGGCCGGTGGCAAGACAAGTGTCACCCGCTCCATGTGCGGAGCGATGGAACCCCGGCTGCTAAGGAGACATGAGGGGACGACTATGGCAGGGGCACGTGAACCACTCTGAGGAAGGAGTCTGGGCAGAAGCCAGGCCTGTCCAGTGCCTCTGGTCCCAAGGGGAGAGCATCTCCTTGGCCACCTGTCCCAAGGGCAGACTTGGGCTTGCCACCAGGTGCCATACCCGGAACTCACTGAAACAACCCCACGGAGAAACGGGCAGTCAGATGCCCTCTTACACCAAGATGTGGCAGCCATGTGGGTCGCAGGGGGTGTGCCGGGGAAAGAGTGGAGACAGACCTTCACAGTTCCCCATCCAGTGCACGGGCCGTGTGCAGTGATCATGTCGCCTCCTCTCTCCTGTGGTGAAGGCACTGGCCTAGACCCCGAATCTGCCTGAGCGCCAAGCAAAAGGCAAAGCCTTACGTACCCCAGGAGATGGAAATAGGCATAGAGTGCCATGCTAAGACACACACGCTGCTGCAGGGTTGTGACTGTGTCTACTTAGTTCGGCATAGCAAGGTGAACCCCCGGCGTGACCTTGTAGCCCAGGAAAGCAAGTCCCAAGAGGCAGCAACTCTCTCGCGGCTCTTCTTCCCTGTCGCTACAGAGCGAACTCCCAAAGGCTTTCTGAGGAAGCAGCAGCGAAATGCGGTTCGTGCCAAGCTGAAAAACTCTGCAAAAGCATAATAGTCGCTGGGAAATCAGAGTCGGTTCTGTGGGCTGCTTTTGTTGCTTGCCTTAGCCTAGTATTCGCAGCACTATGGGAGCATACGGCATAGAGCGAAATCCTCTTTGCCCTGGCATCCCCTCTGGGAAAGCATAGCATTCTTTGCGAAACCAGATTCGGGTCTGAGAGATTCTCCTGTTGCCTGAGCTGGTCTCCTCAGCACGGTGTAATAAACCCGCATGGAACGAAATCTTCTTTGCCTGTGCATCTCTCTGCCTGAGAGAGAAGCGAGCTTGCGCCTGTGGAAAGAGCCTTAAGGAAAGGGACATGTCTTTCACGGCGCTCCCCAGGAGCATGTCTGTGAAAGGTGCAGCAAGCTGCCCAGTGAGAAGAGCAGGAGCCCTTGGCCTTCTGGTCTGGAAAAGGTTGCTAAGCAGGAGAGCCTTCCCAGGCAGGCACAGCGGCCGGTGACAATACAAGTGTCACTAGCTCCCTGTGCAGAGAAGGAAGTCTGGCCAGCTAAGGAGACAGGAGGGGATGAGGTGGGCAGGGCGCGTGGTCCTCTCTTAGGAAGGAGTCTGGGCAGAGAGCATGCCTGTCCTGAGCCTCTGGGCTTAAGGAGACAGCAGCTCCTTGGCCACCTGTCCCTGGGGCAGACATGCCCTAGCCAACAGGCGCCTACACTGAACTCGCAGAAACAGCTCCCTGAAATAACGGAGAGTCAGATGCCGACTTCCTCCAGGATGTGGAAGCTTGGAGGAGGCACGGGGTTTAAGGGGAAGGAGTGGGGACAGTCCCCCAATGCTCCCTATTAAGTGCACGGGCGGTGTGCTGGGATCCTGTCACCTTTCCTTTCCTGTGGGGAAAGCACTGGCCTAGTCCGCGAGTCCGCCTGAGCGCCAGAGTAAAAGGCCAAGCGATGCCTACACTGGGAGCTGGTAGTGTGCATAGAGTGCCATCCTCGGCTACGCACGTTCCTGCAGCGTGGTGGCTGTGCCTGCTTAGTTAGGCCTGGCAGGGTGAACGCAGGACGCGAACATGGAGCACGGGAAAGCAAGGCCCAATAGGCAGCAGCTCTCCCACAGCTCTTCTTCCCTGACGCGACAGTAGCCTTACTAGGAAACAGCAGTGAAGTGCTGTTCGATCCAAGCTAAAGACTCTGCGAAATGTTCTGCAGGCTGCTGCCGCTTGCCAGAGCCCAGTCTCGCGGTGGGAGAAACCCGCATACAGCGAAAGCCTCTTTTCCTGGGCATCTCCCCTGGGGAAGCACAGCATTCCATGGGAAATGAGAGTTGGGTTTGGGATGCTGCTGTTGCTTGCCTGAGCTAGTCTCCGCAGCTCGGTGGAAGATACCCGCATGGATCGAAATACCCTTTGCCCTAGCATCCCCTCTGCCTGAGAGAGAAGCCAAGTGTGGGGAAGGCGCAGCACTCCGCCCCCGGAGAAGAGAAGGAGCCGTTGGCCTTGGGCTCAGGAAACGCTCGGGAAGCAGGATAGCCTGCCGTGGCACGAACAGCAGGCCGGTGGCAAGACAAGTGTCACGCGCTCCATGTGCGGAGCGATGGAACCCCGGCTGCTAAGGAGACATGAGGGGACGACTAGAGCAGAGGTTCGTGATCCACTCTGAGCAAGGAGTCTGGGCAGAAGCCAGGCCTGTCCAGTGCCTCTGGTCCCAAGGGGACAGCATCTCCGTGGCCACCTGTCCCAAGGGCAGTCCTGGGCTTGCCACCAGGTGATATACCCGGAACGCTTAGAAACAAACCCATGGAGAAACAGGCAGTCAGATGCAGTCTTCCACCAAGATGTGGCAGCGATGAGGGTGGCAGGGGCTGTGCCGGGGAAAGAGTGGAGACAGAACCACACAGGTCCCCATCCAGTGCTCGGGCCGTGTGCAGTGATCCTGTCGCCTCCTCTCTCCTGTGGTGAAGGCACTGGCCCGAGTCTGCTTGAGCGCCAGAGCAAAAGGCAAAGCCTTAAGTACCCCAGGATGGTAATAAGCATAGAGTGCCATGCTAGGACACACACGCTGCTGCAGGGTTGTGACTGTGTCTACTTACTTCGGCATAGCAAGGTGAACCCCCGGCGTGAACTTAAAGCCCGGGAAAGCAAGACCCAAGAGGCACCAGCTCTCCGGCGTCTATTCTACCCTGCCGCGACAGAGTGAACACCCAAAGCCTTTGTGAGGAAGCAGCAGCGAAGTGCGGTTCTTGCCAAGCTGAAAACCTCTGCGAAAGCATAGCAGTCGCTGGGAAATCAGAGTCGGTTCTGTGGTCTGCTGTTGCTACTTGCCTTAGCCTAGTATTCGTAGCAGGATGGGAGAAACCCGCATAGAGCGAAAGCCTCTTTGCCCTGGCAACCCCCCTGGGAAAGCACAGCATTCTTTGGGAAATCAGAGTCGGGTCTGTGGTATGCTCCTGTTTGGCTGACCTGGTCTCCACAGAACGGTGTGACAAAACCGCATGGAGCGAAAACCTCTTTGCCTGTGCATCTCTCTGCCTGAGTGAGAAGCGAGCTTGCGCCTGTGGAAAGAGCCTTAAGGAAAGGGACATGTCTTTCACGGCGCTCCCCAGGAGCATGTCTGTGAAAGGTGCAGCAAGCTGCCCAGTGAGAAGAGCAGGAGCCCTTGGCCTTCTGGTCTGGAAAAGGTTGCTAAGCAGGAGAGCCTTCCCAGGCAGGCACAGCGGCCGGTGACAATACAAGTGTCACTAGCTCCCTGTGCAGAGAAGGAAGTCTGGCCAGCTAAGGAGACAGGAGGGGATGAGGTGGGCAGGGCGCGTGGTCCTCTCTTAGGAAGGAGTCTGGGCAGAGAGCATGCCTGTCCTGAGCCTCTGGGCTTAAGGAGACAGCAGCTCCTTGGCCACCTGTCCCTGGGGCAGACATGCCCTAGCCACCAGGCGCCTACACTGAACTCGCAGAAACAGCTCCCTGAAATAACGGAGAGTCAGATGCCGACTTCCTCCAGGATGTGGAAGCTTGGAGGAGGCACGGGGTTTAAGGGGAAGGAGTGGGGACAGTCCCCCAATGCTCCCTATTAAGTGCACGGGCGGTGTGCTGGGATCCTGTCACCTTTCCTTTCCTGTGGGGAAAGCACTGGCCTAGTCCGCGAGTCCGCCTGAGCGCCAGAGTAAAAGGCCAAGCGATGCCTACACTGGGAGCTGGTAGTGTGCATAGAGTGCCATCCTAGGCTACGCACGCTCCTGCAGCGTGGTGGCTGTGCCTGCTTAGTTAGGCCTGGCAGGGTGAACGCAGGACGCGAACATGGAGCCCGGGAAAGCAAGGCCCAATAGGCAGCAGCTCTCCCACAGCTCTTCTTCCCTGACGCGACAGTAGCCTTACTAGGAAACAGCAGTGAAGTGCTGTTCGATCCAAGCTAAAGACTCTGCGAAATGTTCTGCAGGCTGCTGCTGCTTGCCAGAGCCCAGTCTCGCGGTGGGAGAAACCCGCATACAGCGAAAGCCTCTTTTCCTGGGCATCTCCCCTGGGGAAGCACAGCATTCCATGGGAAATGAGAGTTGGGTTTGGGATGCTGCTGTTGCTTGCCTGAGCTAGTCTCCGCAGCTCGGTGGAAGATACCCGCATGGATCGAAATACCCTTTGCCCTAGCATCCCCTCAGCCTGAGAGAGAAGCCAAGTGTGGGGAAGGCGCAGCACTCCGCCCCCGGAGAAGAGAAGGAGCCGTTGGCCTTGGGGTCAGGAAACACTCGGGAAGCAGGATAGCCTGCCGTGGCACGAACAGCAGGCCGGTGGCAAGACAAGTGTCACGCGCTCCATGTGGGGAGCGATGGAACCCCGGCTGCTAAGGAGACATGAGGGGACGACTAGAGCAGAGGTTCGTGAACCACTCTGAGCAAGGAGTCTGGGCAGAAGCCAGGCCTGTCCAGTGCCTCTGGTCCCAAGGGGACAGCATCTCCGTGGCCACCTGTCCCAAGGGCAGTCCTGGGCTTGCCACCAGGTGATATACCCGGAACGCTTAGAAACAAACCCATGGAGAAACAGGCAGTCAGATGCAGTCTTCCACCAAGATGTGGCAGCGATGAGGGTGGCAGGGGCTGTGCCGGGGAAAGAGTGGAGACAGAACCACACAGGTCCCCATCCAGTGCTCGGGCCGTGTGCAGTGATCCTGTCGCCTCCTCTCTCCTGTGGTGAAGGCACTGGCCCGAGTCTGCTTGAGCGCCAGAGCAAAAGGCAAAGCCTTAAGTACCCCAGGATGGTAATAAGCATAGAGTGCCATGCTAGGACACACACGCTGCTGCAGGGTTGTGACTGTGTCTACTTACTTCGGCATAGCAAGGTGAACCCCCGGCGTGAACTTAAAGCCCGGGAAAGCAAGACCCAAGAGGCACCAGCTCTCCGGCGTCTATTCTACCCTGCCGCGACAGAGTGAACACCCAAAGCCTTTGTGAGGAAGCAGCAGCGAAGTGCGGTTCTTGCCAAGCTGAAAACCTCTGCGAAAGCATAGCAGTCGCTGGGAAATCAGAGTCGGTTCTGTGGTCTGCTGTTGCTACTTGCCTTAGCCTAGTATTCGTAGCAGGATGGGAGAAACCCGCATAGAGCGAAAGCCTCTTTGCCCTGGCAACCCCCCTGGGAAAGCACAGCATTCTTTGGGAAATCAGAGTCGGGTCTGTGGTATGCTCCTGTTTGGCTGACCTGGTCTCCACAGAACGGTGTGACAAAACCGCATGGAGCGAAAACCTCTTTGCCTGGGCATGCCTCTGCCTGAGAGAGAAGCGCGGTTGCGCCTGTGGATTGAGCCTTAAGGAAAGGGATACGTTTTTCACTGCGCTCCCCAGGAGCATGTCTGTGGAAAGTGCAGCACGCTGCCCGGGGAGAAGAGCAGGAGCCGTTTGTCTTCTGGTCTGGAAAAGGTTACCAAGCAGGAGAGCCGGCCCTGGCAGGCACAGCGGCCGGTGGCAATACAAGTGTCACCGGCTCCCTGTGCAGAGACGGAAGCCTGGCCTGCTAAGGAGACAGGAGGGGATGAGGTGGGCAGGGCGCGTGGTCCTCTCTTAGGAAGCAGTCTGGGCAGAGAGCATGCCTGTCCTGAGCCTCTGGGCTTAAGGAGACAGCAGCTCCTTGGCCACCTGTCCCTGGGGCAGACATGCACTAGCCACCAGGCGCATACCCTAAACTCGCAGAAACAGCTCCCTGAAATAATGGGGAGTCAGATGCCGTCTTCCTGCAGGATGTGGAAGCTTGGAGGAGGCACGGGGTTTAAGAGGAAGGAATGGGGACAGTCCCCAAAGCTCCCTATTCAGTGCATGGGCGGTGTGCAGGGATCCTGTCAGCTCTCATTTCCTGTGGGGAAAGCACTGGCCTAGTCCGCGAGTCCGCCTGAGCGCCAGAGTAAAAGGCCAAGCGATGCCTACACTGGGAGCTGGTAGTGTGCATAGAGTGCCATCCTAGGCTACGCACGCTCCTGCAGCGTTGTGGCTGTGCCTGCTTAGTTAGGCCTGGCAGGGTGAACGCAGGACGCGAACATGGAGCCCGGGAAAGCAAGGCCCAAGAGGCACCAGCTCTCCCACAGCTCTTCTTCCCTGACTCAACTGAAGGCTTGCTGAGGAAGCAGCAGCGAAGTGCTGTTCGCTCCAAGCCAAAGCCTCTGCGAAAGCACAATATTCGCTGAGAAATGTTCTGCGGGCTGCTGCTGCTTGCCTGAGCCCAGTCTCGTGTGGGAGAAACCCGCATAGAGCGAAAGCCTCATTGCCTGGGCATCTCCCCTGGGAAAGCACTGCGTTCTTTGGGAAATCAGGGTTGGGCTGTGGGATGCTGCTACTGCTTGCCTGAGCTAGTCTCCGGAGCTCGGTGGAAGATACTCGCATGGAGCGAAATACCCTTTGCCATAGCATCCCCTCTGCCTGAGAGAGAAGCCAAGTGTGGGGAAGGCTCAGCACGCCGCCCCCAGAGAAGAGAAGGAGCCTTGGCCTTGGGGTCAGGAAACGCTCGGGAAGCAGGATAGCCTGCCGTGGCACGAACAGCAGGCCGGTGGCAAGACAAGTGTCACCCGCTCCATGTGCGGAGCGATGGAACCCCGGCTGCTAAGGAGACATGAGGGGACGACTATGGCAGGGGCACGTGAACCACTCTGAGGAAGGAGTCTGGGCAGAAGCCAGGCCTGTCCAGTGCCTCTGGTCCCAAGGGGAGAGCATCTCCTTGGCCACCTGTCCCAAGGGCAGACTTGGGCTTGCCACCAGGTGCCATACCCGGAACTCACTGAAACAACCCCACGGAGAAACGGGCAGTCAGATGCCCTCTTACACCAAGATGTGGCAGCCATGTGGGTCGCAGGGGGTGTGCCGGGGAAAGAGTGGAGACAGACCTTCACAGTTCCCCATCCAGTGCACGGGCCGTGTGCAGTGATCATGTCGCCTCCTCTCTCCTGTGGTGAAGGCACTGGCCTAGACCCCGAATCTGCCTGAGCGCCAAGCAAAAGGCAAAGCCTTACGTACCCCAGGAGATGGAAATAGGCATAGAGTGCCATGCTAAGACACACACGCTGCTGCAGGGTTGTGACTGTGTCTACTTAGTTCGGCATAGTAAGGTGAACCCCCGGCGTGACCTTGTAGCCCAGGAAAGCAAGTCCCAAGAGGCAGCAACTCTCTCGCGGCTCTTTTTCCCTGTCGCTACAGAGCGAACTCCCAAAGGCTTTCTGAGGAAGCAGCAGCGAAATGCGGTTCGTGCCAAGCTGAAAAACTCTGCAAAAGCATAATAGTCGCTGGGAAATCAGAGTCGGTTCTGTGGGCTGCTTTTGTTGCTTGCCTTAGCCTAGTATTCGCAGCACTATGGGAGCATACGGCATAGAGCGAAATCCTCTTTGCCCTGGCATCCCCTCTGGGAAAGCATAGCATTCTTTGCGAAACCAGATTCGGGTCTGAGAGATTCTCCTGTTGCCTGAGCTGGTCTCCTCAGCACGGTGTAATAAACCCGCATGGAACGAAATCTTCTTTGCCTGTGCATCTCTCTGCCTGAGAGAGAAGCGAGCTTGCGCCTGTGGAAAGAGCCTTAAGGAAAGGGACATGTCTTTCACGGCGCTCCCCAGGAGCATGTCTGTGAAAGGTGCAGCAAGCTGCCCAGTGAGAAGAGCAGGAGCCCTTGGCCTTCTGGTCTGGAAAAGGTTGCTAAGCAGGAGAGCCTTCCCAGGCAGGCACAGCGGCCGGTGACAATACAAGTGTCACTAGCTCCCTGTGCAGAGAAGGAAGTCTGGCCAGCTAAGGAGACAGGAGGGGATGAGGTGGGCAGGGCGCGTGGTCCTCTCTTAGGAAGGAGTCTGGGCAGAGAGCATGCCTGTCCTGAGCCTCTGGGCTTAAGGAGACAGCAGCTCCTTGGCCACCTGTCCCTGGGGCAGACATGCCCTAGCCAACAGGCGCCTACACTGAACTCGCAGAAACAGCTCCCTGAAATAACGGAGAGTCAGATGCCGACTTCCTCCAGGATGTGGAAGCTTGGAGGAGGCACGGGGTTTAAGGGGAAGGAGTGGGGACAGTCCCCCAATGCTCCCTATTAAGTGCACGGGCGGTGTGCTGGGATCCTGTCACCTTTCCTTCCCTGTGGGGAAAGCACTGGCCTAGTCCGCGAGTCCGCCTGAGCGCCAGAGTAAAAGGCCAAGCGATGCCTACACTGGGAGATGCTGGTGTGCATAGAGTGCCATCCAAGGCTACGCACGCTACAGCAGGGTGGTGGCTGTGTCTGCTTAGTTCGGCCTGGCAGGGTGAACGCAGGACGCGAACATGGAGCCCTGGAAAGCAAGGCCCAATAGGCAGCAGCTCTCCCACAGCTCTTCTTCCCTGACGCGACGGTAGCCTTACTAGGAAACAGCAGTGAAGTGCTGTTCGATCCAAGCTAAAGACTCTGCAAAATGTTCTGCAGGCTGCTGCTGCTTGCCAGAGCCCAGTCTCGCGGTGGGAGAAACCAGCATACAGCGAAAGCCTCTTTTCCTGGGCATCTCCCCTGGGGAAGCACAGCATTCCATGGGAAATGAGAGTTGGGTTTGGGATGCTGCTGTTGCTTGCCTGAACTAGTCTCCGCAGCTCGGTGGAAGATACCCGCATGGATCGAAATACCCTTTGCCCTAGCATCCCCTCTGCCTGAGAGAGAAGCCAAGTGTGGGGAAGGCGCAGCACTCCGCCCCCGGAGAAGAGAAGGAGCCGTTGGCCTTGGGGTCAGGAAATGCTCGGGAAGCAGGATAGCCTGCCGTGGCACGAACAGCAGGCCGGTGGCAAGACAAGTGTCACCCGCTCCATGTGCGGAGCGATGGAACCCCGGCTGCTAAGGAGACATGAGGGGACGACTAGAGCAGAGGTTCGTGAACCACTCTGAGCAAGGAGTCTGGGCAGAAGCCAGGCCTGTCCAGTGCCTCTGGTCCCAAGGGGACAGCATCTCCGTGGCCACCTGTCCCAAGGGCAGTCCTGGGCTTGCCACCAGGTGATATACCCGGAACGCTTAGAAACAAACCCATGGAGAAACAGGCAGTCAGATGCAGTCTTCCACCAAGATGTGGCAGCGATGAGGGTGGCAGGGGCTGTGCCGGGGAAAGAGTGGAGACAGAACCACACAGTTCCCCATCCAGTGCTCGGGCCGTGTGCAGTGATCCTGTCGCCTCCTCTCTCCTGTGGTGAAGGCACTGGCCCGAGTCTGCTTGAGCGCCAGAGCAAAAGGCAAAGCCTGAAGTACCCCAGGATGGTAATAAGCATAGAGTGCCATGCTAGGACACACACGCTGCTGCAGGGTTGTGACTGTGTCTACTTACTTCGGCATAGCAAGGTGAACCCCCGGCGTGAACTTAAAGCCCGGGAAAGCAAGACCCAAGAGGCACCAGCTCTCCGGCGTCTATTCTACCCTGCCGCGACAGAGTGAACACCCAAAGCCTTTGTGAGGAAGCAGCAGCGAAGTGCGGTTCTTGCCAAGCTGAAAACCTCTGCGAAAGCATAGCAGTCGCTGGGAAATCAGAGTCGGTTCTGTGGTCTGCTGTTGCTACTTGCCTTAGCCTAGTATTCGTAGCAGGATGGGAGAAACCCGCATAGAGCGAAAGCCTCTTTGCCCTGGCAACCCCCCTGGGAAAGCACAGCATTCTTTGGGAAATCAGAGTCGGGTCTGTGGTATGCTCCTGTTTGGCTGACCTGGTCTCCACAGAACGGTGTGACAAAACCGCATGGAGCGAAAACCTCTTTGCCTGGGCATGCCTCTGCCTGAGAGAGAAGCGCGGTTGCGCCTGTGGATAGAGCCTTAAGGAAAGGGATACGTTTTTCACTGCGCACCCCAGGAGCATGTCTGTGGAAAGTGCAGCACGCTGCCCGGGGAGAAGAGCAGGAGCCGTTTGTCTTCTGGTCTGGAAAAGGTTACCAAGCAGGAGAGCCGGCCCTGGCAGGCACAGCGGCCGGTGGCAATACAAGTGTCACCGGCTCCCTGTGCAGAGACGGAAGCCTGGCCTGCTAAGGAGACAGGAGGGGATGAGGTGGGCAGGTCGCGTGGTCCTCTCTTAGGAAGCAGTCTGGGCAGAGAGCATGCCTGTCCTGAGCCTCTGGGCTTAAGGAGACAGCAGCTCCTTGGCCACCTGTCCCTGGGGCAGACATGCACTAGCCACCAGGCGCATACCCTAAACTCGCAGAAACAGCTCCCTGAAATAATGGGGAGTCAGATGCCGTCTTCCTGCAGGATGTGGAAGCTTGGAGGAGGCACGGGGTTTAAGAGGAAGGAATGGGGACAGTCCCCAAAGCTCCCTATTCAGTGCATGGGCGGTGTGCAGGGATCCTGTCAGCTCTCATTTCCTGTGGGGAAAGCACTGGCCTAGTCCGCGAGTCCGCCTGAGCGCCAGAGTAAAAGGCCAAGCGATGCCTACACTGGGAGCTGGTAGTGTGCATAGAGTGCCATCCTAGGCTACGCACGCTCCTGCAGCGTTGTGGCTGTGCCTGCTTAGTTAGGCCTGGCAGGGTGAACGCAGGACGCGAACATGGAGCCCGGGAAAGCAAGGCCCAAGAGGCACCAGCTCTCCCACAGCTCTTCTTCCCTGACTCAACTGAAGGCTTGCTGAGGAAGCAGCAGCGAAGTGCTGTTCGCTCCAAGCCAAAGCCTCTGCGAAAGCACAATATTCGCTGAGAAATGTTCTGCGGGCTGCTGCTGCTTGCCTGAGCCCAGTCTCGTGTGGGAGAAACCCGCATAGAGCGAAAGCCTCATTGCCTGGGCATCTCCCCTGGGAAAGCACTGCGTTCTTTGGGAAATCAGGGTTGGGCTGTGGGATGCTGCTACTGCTTGCCTGAGCTAGTCTCCGGAGCTCGGTGGAAGATACTCGCATGGAGCGAAATACCCTTTGCCATAGCATCCCCTCTGCCTGAGAGAGAAGCCAAGTGTGGGGAAGACTCAGCACGCCGCCCCCAGAGAAGAGAAGGAGCCTTGGCCTTGGGGTCAGGAAACGCTCGGGAAGCAGGATAGCCTGCCGTGGCACGAACAGCAGGCCGGTGGCAAGACAAGTGTCACCCGCTCCATGTGCGGAGCGATGGAACCCCGGCTGCTAAGGAGACATGAGGGGACGACTATGGCAGGGGCACGTGAACCACTCTGAGGAAGGAGTCTGGGCAGAAGCCAGGCCTGTCCAGTGCCTCTGGTCCCAAGGGGAGAGCATCTCCTTGGCCACCTGTCCCAAGGGCAGACTTGGGCTTGCCACCAGGTGCCATACCCGGAACTCACTGAAACAACCCCACGGAGAAACGGGCAGTCAGATGCCCTCTTACACCAAGATGTGGCAGCCATGTGGGTCGCAGGGGGTGTGCCGGGGAAAGAGTGGAGACAGACCTTCACAGTTCCCCATCCAGTGCACGGGCCGTGTGCAGTGATCATGTCGCCTCCTCTCTCCTGTGGTGAAGGCACTGGCCTAGACCCCGAATCTGCCTGAGCGCCAAGCAAAAGGCAAAGCCTTACGTACCCCAGGAGATGGAAATAGGCATAGAGTGCCATGCTAAGACACACACGCTGCTGCAGGGTTGTGACTGTGTCTACTTAGTTCGGCATAGCAAGGTGAACCCCCGGCGTGACCTTGTAGCCCAGGAAAGCAAGTCCCAAGAGGCAGCAACTCTCTCGCGGCTCTTCTTCCCTGTCGCTACAGAGCGAACTCCCAAAGGCTTTCTGAGGAAGCAGCAGCGAAATGCGGTTCGTGCCAAGCTGAAAAACTCTGCAAAAGCATAATAGTCGCTGGGAAATCAGAGTCGGTTCTGTGGGCTGCTTTTGTTGCTTGCCTTAGCCTAGTATTCGCAGCACTATGGGAGCATACGGCATAGAGCGAAATCCTCTTTGCCCTGGCATCCCCTCTGGGAAAGCATAGCATTCTTTGCGAAACCAGATTCGGGTCTGAGAGATTCTCCTGTTGCCTGAGCTGGTCTCCTCAGCACGGTGTAATAAACCCGCATGGAACGAAATCTTCTTTGCCTGTGCATCTCTCTGCCTGAGAGAGAAGCGAGCTTGCGCCTGTGGAAAGAGCCTTAAGGAAAGGGACATGTCTTTCACGGCGCTCCCCAGGAGCATGTCTGTGAAAGGTGCAGCAAGCTGCCCAGTGAGAAGAGCAGGAGCCCTTGGCCTTCTGGTCTGGAAAAGGTTGCTAAGCAGGAGAGCCTTCCCAGGCAGGCACAGCGGCCGGTGACAATACAAGTGTCACTAGCTCCCTGTGCAGAGAAGGAAGTCTGGCCAGCTAAGGAGACAGGAGGGGATGAGGTGGGCAGGGCGCGTGGTCCTCTCTTAGGAAGGAGTCTGGGCAGAGAGCATGCCTGTCCTGAGCCTCTGGGCTTAAGGAGACAGCAGCTCCTTGGCCACCTGTCCCTGGGGCAGACATGCCCTAGCCAACAGGCGACTACACTGAACTCGCAGAAACAGCTCCCTGAAATAACGGAGAGTCAGATGCCGACTTCCTCCAGGATGTGGAAGCTTGGAGGAGGCACGGGGTTTAAGGGGAAGGAGTGGGGACAGTCCCCCAATGCTCCTATTAAGTGCACGGGCGGTGTGCTGGGATTCTGTCACCTTTCCTTTCCTGTGGGGAAAGCACTGGCCTAGTCCGCGAGTCCGCCTGAGCGCCAGAGTAAAAGGCCAAGCGATGCCTACACTGGGAGCTGGTAGTGTGCATAGAGTGCCATCCTCGGCTACGCACGTTCCTGCAGCGTGGTGGCTGTGCCTGCTTAGTTCGGCCTGGCAGGGTGAACGCAGGACGCGAACATGGAGCACGGGAAAGCAAGGCCCAATAGGCAGCAGCTCTCCCACAGCTCTTCTTCCCTGACGCGACAGTAGCCTTACTAGGAAACAGCAGTGAAGTGCTGTTCGATCCAAGCTAAAGACTCTGCGAAATGTTCTGCAGGCTGCTGCCGCTTGCCAGAGCCCAGTCTCGCGGTGGGAGAAACCCGCATACAGCGAAAGCCTCTTTTCCTGGGCATCTCCCCTGGGGAAGCACAGCATTCCATGGGAAATGAGAGTTGGGTTTGGGATGCTGCTGTTGCTTGCCTGAGCTAGTCTCCGCAGCTCGGTGGAAGATACCCGCATGGATCGAAATACCCTTTGCCCTAGCATCCCCTCTGCCTGAGAGAGAAGCCAAGTGTGGGGAAGGCGCAGCACTCCGCCCCCGGAGAAGAGAAGGAGCCGTTGGCCTTGGGCTCAGGAAACGCTCGGGAAGCAGGATAGCCTGCCGTGGCACGAACAGCAGGCCGGTGGCAAGACAAGTGTCACGCGCTCCATGTGCGGAGCGATGGAACCCCGGCTGCTAAGGAGACATGAGGGGACGACTAGAGCAGAGGTTCGTGATCCACTCTGAGCAAGGAGTCTGGGCAGAAGCCAGGCCTGTCCAGTGCCTCTGGTCCCAAGGGGACAGCATCTCCGTGGCCACCTGTCCCAAGGGCAGTCCTGGGCTTGCCACCAGGTGATATACCCGGAACGCTTAGAAACAAACCCATGGAGAAACAGGCAGTCAGATGCAGTCTTCCACCAAGATGTGGCAGCGATGAGGGTGGCAGGGGCTGTGCCGGGGAAAGAGTGGAGACAGAACCACACAGGTCCCCATCCAGTGCTCGGGCCGTGTGCAGTGATCCTGTCGCCTCCTCTCTCCTGTGGTGAAGGCACTGGCCCGAGTCTGCTTGAGCGCCAGAGCAAAAGGCAAAGCCTTAAGTACCCCAGGATGGTAATAAGCATAGAGTGCCATGCTAGGACACACACGCTGCTGCAGGGTTGTGACTGTGTCTACTTACTTCGGCATAGCAAGGTGAACCCCCGGCGTGAACTTAAAGCCCGGGAAAGCAAGACCCAAGAGGCACCAGCTCTCCGGCGTCTATTCTACCCTGCCGCGACAGAGTGAACACCCAAAGCCTTTGTGAGGAAGCAGCAGCGAAGTGCGGTTCTTGCCAAGCTGAAAACCTCTGCGAAAGCATAGCAGTCGCTGGGAAATCAGAGTCGGTTCTGTGGTCTGCTGTTGCTACTTGCCTTAGCCTAGTATTCGTAGCAGGATGGGAGAAACCCGCATAGAGCGAAAGCCTCTTTGCCCTGGCAACCCCCCTGGGAAAGCACAGCATTCTTTGGGAAATCAGAGTCGGGTCTGTGGTATGCTCCTGTTTGGCTGACCTGGTCTCCACAGAACGGTGTGACAAAACCGCATGGAGCGAAAACCTCTTTGCCTGGGCATGCCTCTGCCTGAGAGAGAAGCGCGGTTGCGCCTGTGGATAGAGCCTTAAGGAAAGGGATACGTTTTTCACTGCGCTCCCCAGGAGCATGTCTGTGGAAAGTGCAGCACGCTGCCCGGGGAGAAGAGCAGGAGCCGTTTGTCTTCTGGTCTGGAAAAGGTTACCAAGCAGGAGAGCCGGCCCTGGCAGGCACAGCGGCCGGTGGCAATACAAGTGTCACCGGCTCCCTGTGCAGAGACGGAAGCCTGGCCTGCTAAGGAGACAGGAGGGGATGAGGTGGGCAGGTCGCCTGGTCCTCTCTTAGGAGGCAGTCTGGGCAGAGAGCATGCCTGTCCTGAGCCTCTGGGCTTAAGGAGACAGCAGCTCCTTGGCCACCTGTCCCTGGGGCAGACATGCACTAGCCACCAGGCGCATACCCTAAACTCGCAGAAACAGCTCCCTGAAATAATGGGGAGTCAGATGCCGTCTTCCTGCAGGATGTGGAAGCTTGGAGGAGGCACGGGGTTTAAGAGGAAGGAATGGGGACAGTCCCCAAAGCTCCCTATTCAGTGCATGGGCGGTGTGCAGGGATCCTGTCAACTCTCCTTTCCTGTGGGGAAAGCACTGGCCTAGTCCGCGAGTCCGCCTGAGCGCCAGAGTAAAAGGCCAAGCGATGCCTACACTGGGAGCTGGTAGTGTGCATAGAGTGCCATCCTAGGCTACGCACGCTCCTGCAGCGTTGTGGCTGTGCCTGCTTAGTTAGGCCTGGCAGGGTGAACGCAGGACGCGAACATGGAGCCCGGGAAAGCAAGGCCCAAGAGGCACCAGCTCTCCCACAGCTCTTCTTCCCTGACTCAACTGAAGGCTTGCTGAGGAAGCAGCAGCGAAGTGCTGTTCGCTCCAAGCCAAAGCCTCTGCGAAAGCACAATATTCGCTGAGAAATGTTCTGCGGGCTGCTGCTGCTTGCCTGAGCCCAGTCTCGTGTGGGAGAAACCCGCATAGAGCGAAAGCCTCATTGCCTGGGCATCTCCCCTGGGAAAGCACTGCGTTCTTTGGGAAATCAGGGTTGGGCTGTGGGATGCTGCTACTGCTTGCCTGAGCTAGTCTCCGGAGCTCGGTGGAAGATACTCGCATGGAGCGAAATACCCTTTGCCATAGCATCCCCTCTGCCTCAGAGAGAAGCCAAGTGTGGGGAAGGCTCAGCACGCCGCCCCCAGAGAAGAGAAGGAGCCTTGGCCTTGGGGTCAGGAAACGCTCGGGAAGCAGGATAGCCTGCCGTGGCACGAACAGCAGGCCGGTGGCAAGACAAGTGTCACCCGCTCCATGTGCGGAGCGATGGAACCCCGGCTATTAAGGAGACATGAGGGGACGACTATGGCAGGGGCACGTGAACCACTCTGAGGAAGGAGTCTGGGCAGAAGCCAGGCCTGTCCAGTGCCTCTGGTCCCAAGGGGAGAGCATCTCCTTGGCCACCTGTCCCAAGGGCAGACTTGGGCTTGCCACCAGGTGCCATACCCGGAACTCACTGAAACAACCCCACGGAGAAACGGGCAGTCAGATGCCCTCTTACACCAAGATGTGGCAGCCATGTGGGTCGCAGGGGGTGTGCCGGGGAAAGAGTGGAGACAGACCTTCACAGTTCCCCATCCAGTGCACGGGCCGTGTGCAGTGATCATGTCGCCTCCTCTCTCCTGTGGTGAAGGCACTGGCCTAGACCCCGAATCTGCCTGAGCGCCAAGCAAAAGGCAAAGCCTTACGTACCCCAGGAGATGGAAATAGGCATAGAGTGCCATGCTAAGACACACACGCTGCTGCAGGGTTGTGACTGTGTCTACTTAGTTCGGCATAGCAATGTGAACCCCCGGCGTGACCTTGTAGCCCAGGAAAGCAAGTCCCAAGAGGCAGCAACTCTCTCGCGGCTCTTCTTCCCTGTCGCTACAGAGCGAACTCCCAAAGGCTTTCTGAGGAAGCAGCAGCGAAATGCGGTTCGTGCCAAGCTGAAAAACTCTGCAAAAGCATAATAGTCGCTGGGAAATCAGAGTCGGTTCTGTGGGCTGCTTTTGTTGCTTGCCTTAGCCTAGTATTCGCAGCACTATGGGAGCATACGACATAGAGCGAAATCCTCTTTGCCCTGGCATCCCCTCTGGGAAAGCATAGCATTCTTTGCGAAACCAGATTCGGGTCTGAGAGATTCTCCTGTTGCCTGAGCTGGTCTCCTCAGCACGGTGTAATAAACCCGCATGGAACGAAATCTTCTTTGCCTGTGCATCTCTCTGCCTGAGAGAGAAGCGAGCTTGCGCCTGTGGAAAGAGCCTTAAGGAAAGGGACATGTCTTTCACGGCGCTCCCCAGGAGCATGTCTGTGAAAGGTGCAGCAAGCTGCCCAGTGAGAAGAGCAGGAGCCCTTGGCCTTCTGGTCTGGAAAAGGTTGCTAAGCAGGAGAGCCTTCCCAGGCAGGCACAGCGGCCGGTGACAATACAAGTGTCACTAGCTCCCTGTGCAGAGAAGGAAGTCTGGCCAGCTAAGGAGACAGGAGGGGATGAGGTGGGCAGGGCGCGTGGTCCTCTCTTAGGAAGGAGTCTGGGCAGAGAGCATGCCTGTCCTGAGCCTCTGGGCTTAAGGAGACAGCAGCTCCTTGGCCACCTGTCCCTGGGGCAGACATGCCCTAGCCACCAGGCGCCTACACTGAACTCGCAGAAACAGCTCCCTGAAATAACGGAGAGTCAGATGCCGACTTCCTCCAGGATGTGGAAGCTTGGAGGAGGCACGGGGTTTAAGGGGAAGGAGTGGGGACAGTCCCCCAATGCTCCCTATTAAGTGCACGGGCGGTGTGCTGGGATCCTGTCACCTTTCCTTTCCTGTGGGGAAAGCAGTGGCCTAGTCCGCGAGTCCGCCTGAGCGCCAGAGTAAAAGGCCAAGCGATGCCTACACTGGGAGATGCTGGTGTGCATAGAGTGCCATCCAAGGCTACGCACGCTACAGCAGGGTGGTGGCTGTGTCTGCTTAGTTCGGCCTGGCAGGGTGAACGCAGGACGCGAACATGGAGCCCTGGAAAGCAAGGCCCAATAGGCAGCAGCTCTCCCACAGCTCTTCTTCCCTGACGCGACGGTAGCCTTACTAGGAAACAGCAGTGAAGTGCTGTTCGATCCAAGCTAAAGACTCTGCGAAATGTTCTGCAGGCTGCTGCTGCTTGCCAGAGCCCAGTCTCGCGGTGGGAGAAACCCGCATACAGCGAAAGCCTCTTTTCCTGGGCATCTCCCCTGGGGAAGCACAGCATTCCATGGGAAATGAGAGTTGGGTTTGGGATGCTGCTGTTGCTTGCCTGAGCTAGTCTCCGCAGCTCGGTGGAAGATACCCGCATGGATCGAAATACCCTTTGCCCTAGCATCCCCTCTGCCTGAGAGAGAAGCCAAGTGTGGGGAAGGCGCAGCACTCCGCCCCCGGAGAAGAGAAGGAGCCGTTGGCCTTGGGGTCAGGAAACGCTCGGGAAGCAGGATAGCCTGCCATGGCACGAACAGCAGGCCGGTGGCAAGACAAGTGTCACCCGCTCCATGTGCGGAGCGATGGAACCCCGGCTGCTAAGGAGACATGAGGGGACGACTAGAGCAGAGGTTCGTGAACCACTCTGAGCAAGGAGTCTGGGCAGAAGCCAGGCCTGTCCAGTGCCTCTGGTCCCAAGGGGACAGCATCTCCGTGGCCACCTGTCCCAAGGGCAGTCCTGGGCTTGCCACCAGGTGATATACCCGGAACGCTTAGAAACAAACCCATGGAGAAACAGGCAGTCAGATGCAGTCTTCCACCAAGATGTGGCAGCGATGAGGGTGGCAGGGGCTGTGCCGGGGAAAGAGTGGAGACAGAACCACACAGTTCCCCATCCAGTGCTCGGGCCGTGTGCAGTGATCCTGTCGCCTCCTCTCTCCTGTGGTGAAGGCACTGGCCCGAGTCTGCTTGAGCGCCAGAGCAAAAGGCAAAGCCTGAAGTACCCCAGGATGGTAATAAGCATAGAGTGCCATGCTAGGACACACACGCTGCTGCAGGGTTGTGACTGTGTCTACTTACTACGGCATAGCAAGGTGAACCCCCGGCGTGAACTTAAAGCCCGGGAAAGCAAGACCCAAGAGGCACCAGCTCTCCGGCGTCTATTCTACCCTGCCGCGACAGAGTGAACACCCAAAGCCTTTGTGAGGAAGCAGCAGCGAAGTGCGGTTCTTGCCAAGCTGAAAACCTCTGCGAAAGCATAGCAGTCGCTGGGAAATCAGAGTCGGTTCTGTGGTCTGCTGTTGCTACTTGCCTTAGCCTAGTATTCGTAGCAGGATGGGAGAAACCCGCATAGAGCGAAAGCCTCTTTGCCCTGGCAACCCCCCTGGGAAAGCACAGCATTCTTTGGGAAATCAGAGTCGGGTCTGTGGTATGCTCCTGTTTGGCTGACCTGGTCTCCACAGAACGGTGTGACAAAACCGCATGGAGCGAAAACCTCTTTGCCTGGGCATGCCTCTGCCTGAGAGAGAAGCGCGGTTGCGCCTGTGGATAGAGCCTTAAGGAAAGGGATACGTTTTTCACTGCGCTCCCCAGGAGCATGTCTGTGGAACGTGCAGCACGCTGCCCGGGGAGAAGAGCAGGAGCCGTTTGTCTTCTGGTCTGGAAAAGGTTACCAAGCAGGAGAGCCGGCCCTGGCAGGCACAGCGGCCGGTGGCAATACAAGTGTCACGGGCTCCCTGTGCAGAGACGGAAGCCTGGCCTGCTAAGGAGACAGGAGGGGATGAGGTGGGCAGGTCGCGTGGTCCTCTCTTAGGAAGCAGTCTGGGCAGAGAGCATGCCTGTCCTGAGCCTCTGGGCTTAAGGAGACAGCAGCTCCTTGGCCACCTGTCCCTGGGGCAGACATGCACTAGCCACCAGGCGCATACCCTAAACTCGCAGAAACAGCTCCCTGAAATAATGGGGAGTCAGATGCCGTCTTCCTGCAGGATGTGGAAGCTTGGAGGAGGCACGGGGTTTAAGAGGAAGGAATGGGGACAGTCCCCAAAGCTCCCTATTCAGTGCATGGGCGGTGTGCAGGGATCCTGTCAGCTCTCCTTTCCTGTGGGGAAAGCACTGGCCTAGTCCGCGAGTCCGCCTGAGCGCCAGAGTAAAAGGCCAAGCGATGCCTACACTGGGAGCTGGTAGTGTGCATAGAGTGCCATCCTAGGCTACGCACGCTCCTGCAGCGTTGTGGCTGTGCCTGCTTAGTTAGGCCTGGCAGGGTGAACGCAGGACGCGAACATGGAGCCCGGGAAAGCAAGGCCCAAGAGGCACCAGCTCTCCCACAGCTCTTCTTCCCTGACTCAACTGAAGGCTTGCTGAGGAAGCAGCAGCGAAGTGCTGTTCGCTCCAAGCCAAAGCCTCTGCGAAAGCACAATATTCGCTGAGAAATGTTCTGCGGGCTGCTGCTGCTTGCCTGAGCCCAGTCTCGTGTGGGAGAAACCCGCATAGAGCGAAAGCCTCATTGCCTGGGCATCTCCCCTGGGAAAGCACTGCGTTCTTTGGGAAATCAGGGTTGGGCTGTGGGATGCTGCTACTGCTTGCCTGAGCTAGTCTCCGGAGCTCGGTGGAAGATACTCGCATGGAGCGAAATACCCTTTGCCATAGCATCCCCTCTGCCTGAGAGAGAAGCCAAGTGTGGGGAAGGCTCAGCACGCCGCCCCCAGAGAAGAGAAGGAGCCTTGGCCTTGGGGTCAGGAAACGCTCGGGAAGCAGGATAGCCTGCCGTGGCACGAACAGCAGGCCGGTGGCAAGACAAGTGTCACCCGCTCCATGTGCGGAGCGATGGAACCCCGGCTGCTAAGGAGACATGAGGGGACGACTATGGCAGGGGCACGTGAACCACTCTGAGGAAGGAGTCTGGGCAGAAGCCAGGCCTGTCCAGTGCCTCTGGTCCCAAGGGGAGAGCATCTCCTTGGCCACCTGTCCCAAGGGCAGACTTGGGCTTGCCACCAGGTGCCATACCCGGAACTCACTGAAACAACCCCACGGAGAAACGGGCAGTCAGATGCCCTCTTACACCAAGATGTGGCAGCCATGTGGGTCGCAGGGGGTGTGCCGGGGAAAGAGTGGAGACAGACCTTCACAGTTCCCCATCCAGTGCACGGGCCGTGTGCAGTGATCATGTCGCCTCCTCTCTCCTGTGGTGAAGGCACTGGCCTAGACCCCGAATCTGCCTGAGCGCCAAGCAAAAGGCAAAGCCTTACGTACCCCAGGAGATGGAAATAGGCATAGAGTGCCATGCTAAGACACACACGCTGCTGCAGGGTTGTGACTGTGTCTACTTAGTTCGGCATAGCAAGGTGAACCCCCGGCGTGACCTTGTAGCCCAGGAAAGCAAGTCCCAAGAGGCAGCAACTCTCTCGCGGCTCTTCTTCCCTGTCGCTACAGAGCGAACTCCCAAAGGCTTTCTGAGGAAGCAGCAGCGAAATGCGGTTCGTGCCAAGCTGAAAAACTCTGCAAAAGCATAATAGTCGCTGGGAAATCAGAGTCGGTTCTGTGGGCTGCTTTTGTTGCTTGCCTTAGCCTAGTATTCGCAGCACTATGGGAGCATACGGCATAGAGCGAAATCCTCTTTGCCCTGGCATCCCCTCTGGGAAAGCATAGCATTCTTTGCGAAACCAGATTCGGGTCTGAGAGATTCTCCTGATGCCTGAGCTGGTCTCCTCAGCACGGTGTAATAAACCCGCATGGAACGAAATCTTCTTTGCCTGTGCATCTCTCTGCCTGAGAGAGAAGCGAGCTTGCGCCTGTGGAAAGAGCCTTAAGGAAAGGGACATGTCTTTCACGGCGCTCCCCAGGAGCATGTCTGTGAAAGGTGCAGCAAGCTGCCCAGTGAGAAGAGCAGGAGCCCTTGGCCTTCTGGTCTGGAAAAGGTTGCTAAGCAGGAGAGCCTTCCCAGGCAGGCACAGCGGCCGGTGACAATACAAGTGTCACTAGCTCCCTGTGCAGAGAAGGAAGTCTGGCCAGCTAAGGAGACAGGAGGGGATGAGGTGGGCAGGGCGCGTGGTCCTCTCTTAGGAAGGAGTCTGGGCAGAGAGCATGCCTGTCCTGAGCCTCTGGGCTTAAGGAGACAGCAGCTCCTTGGCCACCTGTCCCTGGGGCAGACATGCCCTAGCCACCAGGCGCCTACACTGAACTCGCAGAAACAGCTCCCTGAAATAACGGAGAGTCAGATGCCGACTTCCTCCAGGATGTGGAAGCTTGGAGGAGGCACGGGGTTTAAGGGGAAGGAGTGGGGACAGTCCCCCAATGCTCCCTATTAAGTGCACGGGCGGTGTGCTGGGATCCTGTCACCTTTCCTTTCCTGTGGGGAAAGCAGTGGCCTAGTCCGCGAGTCCGCCTGAGCGCCAGAGTAAAAGGCCAAGCGATGCCTACACTGGGAGATGCTGGTGTGCATAGAGTGCCATCCAAGGCTACGCACGCTACAGCAGGGTGGTGGCTGTGTCTGCTTAGTTCGGCCTGGCAGGGTGAACGCAGGACGCGAACATGGAGCCCTGGAAAGCAAGGCCCAATAGGCAGCAGCTCTCCCACAGCTCTTCTTCCCTGACGCGACGGTAGCCTTACTAGGAAACAGCAGTGAAGTGCTGTTCGATCCAAGCTAAAGACTCTGCGAAATGTTCTGCAGGCTGCTGCTGCTTGCCAGAGCCCAGTCTCGCGGTGGGAGAAACCCGCATACAGCGAAAGCCTCTTTTCCTGGGCATCTCCCCTGGGGAAGCACAGCATTCCATGGGAAATGAGAGTTGGGTTTGGGATGCTGCTGTTGCTTGCCTGAGCTAGTCTCCGCAGCTCGGTGGAAGATACCCGCATGGATCGAAATACCCTTTGCCCTAGCATCCCCTCTGCCTGAGAGAGAAGCCAAGTGTGGGGAAGGCGCAGCACTCCGCCCCCGGAGAAGAGAAGGAGCCGTTGGCCTTGGGGTCAGGAAACGCTCGGGAAGCAGGATAGCCTGCCATGGCACGAACAGCAGGCCGGTGGCAAGACAAGTGTCACCCGCTCCATGTGCGGAGCGATGGAACCCCGGCTGCTAAGGAGACATGAGGGGACGACTAGAGCAGAGGTTCGTGAACCACTCTGAGCAAGGAGTCTGGGCAGAAGCCAGGCCTGTCCAGTGCCTCTGGTCCCAAGGGGACAGCATCTCCGTGGCCACCTGTCCCAAGGGCAGTCCTGGGCTTGCCACCAGGTGATATACCCGGAACGCTTAGAAACAAACCCATGGAGAAACAGGCAGTCAGATGCAGTCTTCCACCAAGATGTGGCAGCGATGAGGGTGGCAGGGGCTGTGCCGGGGAAAGAGTGGAGACAGAACCACACAGTTCCCCATCCAGTGCTCGGGCCGTGTGCAGTGATCCTGTCGCCTCCTCTCTCCTGTGGTGAAGGCACTGGCCCGAGTCTGCTTGAGCGCCAGAGCAAAAGGCAAAGCCTGAAGTACCCCAGGATGGTAATAAGCATAGAGTGCCATGCTAGGACACACACGCTGCTGCAGGGTTGTGACTGTGTCTACTTACTACGGCATAGCAAGGTGAACCCCCGGCGTGAACTTAAAGCCCGGGAAAGCAAGACCCAAGAGGCACCAGCTCTCCGGCGTCTATTCTACCCTGCCGCGACAGAGTGAACACCCAAAGCCTTTGTGAGGAAGCAGCAGCGAAGTGCGGTTCTTGCCAAGCTGAAAACCTCTGCGAAAGCATAGCAGTCGCTGGGAAATCAGAGTCGGTTCTGTGGTCTGCTGTTGCTACTTGCCTTAGCCTAGTATTCGTAGCAGGATGGGAGAAACCCGCATAGAGCGAAAGCCTCTTTGCCCTGGCAACCCCCCTGGGAAAGCACAGCATTCTTTGGGAAATCAGAGTCGGGTCTGTGGTATGCTCCTGTTTGGCTGACCTGGTCTCCACAGAACGGTGTGACAAAACCGCATGGAGCGAAAACCTCTTTGCCTGGGCATGCCTCTGCCTGAGAGAGAAGCGCGGTTGCGCCTGTGGATAGAGCCTTAAGGAAAGGGATACGTTTTTCACTGCGCTCCCCAGGAGCATGTCTGTGGAACGTGCAGCACGCTGCCCGGGGAGAAGAGCAGGAGCCGTTTGTCTTCTGGTCTGGAAAAGGTTACCAAGCAGGAGAGCCGGCCCTGGCAGGCACAGCGGCCGGTGGCAATACAAGTGTCACGGGCTCCCTGTGCAGAGACGGAAGCCTGGCCTGCTAAGGAGACAGGAGGGGATGAGGTGGGCAGGTCGCGTGGTCCTCTCTTAGGAAGCAGTCTGGGCAGAGAGCATGCCTGTCCTGAGCCTCTGGGCTTAAGGAGACAGCAGCTCCTTGGCCACCTGTCCCTGGGGCAGACATGCACTAGCCACCAGGCGCATACCCTAAACTCGCAGAAACAGCTCCCTGAAATAATGGGGAGTCAGATGCCGTCTTCCTGCAGGATGTGGAAGCTTGGAGGAGGCACGGGGTTTAAGAGGAAGGAATGGGGACAGTCCCCAAAGCTCCCTATTCAGTGCATGGGCGGTGTGCAGGGATCCTGTCAGCTCTCCTTTCCTGTGGGGAAAGCACTGGCCTAGTCCGCGAGTCCGCCTGAGCGCCAGAGTAAAAGGCCAAGCGATGCCTACACTGGGAGCTGGTAGTGTGCATAGAGTGCCATCCTAGGCTACGCACGCTCCTGCAGCGTTGTGGCTGTGCCTGCTTAGTTAGGCCTGGCAGGGTGAACGCAGGACGCGAACATGGAGCCCGGGAAAGCAAGGCCCAAGAGGCACCAGCTCTCCCACAGCTCTTCTTCCCTGACTCAACTGAAGGCTTGCTGAGGAAGCAGCAGCGAAGTGCTGTTCGCTCCAAGCCAAAGCCTCTGCGAAAGCACAATATTCGCTGAGAAATGTTCTGCGGGCTGCTGCTGCTTGCCTGAGCCCAGTCTCGTGTGGGAGAAACCCGCATAGAGCGAAAGCCTCATTGCCTGGGCATCTCCCCTGGGAAAGCACTGCGTTCTTTGGGAAATCAGGGTTGGGCTGTGGGATGCTGCTACTGCTTGCCTGAGCTAGTCTCCGGAGCTCGGTGGAAGATACTCGCATGGAGCGAAATACCCTTTGCCATAGCATCCCCTCTGCCTGAGAGAGAAGCCAAGTGTGGGGAAGGCTCAGCACGCCGCCCCCAGAGAAGAGAAGGAGCCTTGGCCTTGGGGTCAGGAAACGCTCGGGAAGCAGGATAGCCTGCCGTGGCACGAACAGCAGGCCGGTGGCAAGACAAGTGTCACCCGCTCCATGTGCGGAGCGATGGAACCCCGGCTGCTAAGGAGACATGAGGGGACGACTATGGCAGGGGCACGTGAACCACTCTGAGGAAGGAGTCTGGGCAGAAGCCAGGCCTGTCCAGTGCCTCTGGTCCCAAGGGGAGAGCATCTCCTTGGCCACCTGTCCCAAGGGCAGACTTGGGCTTGCCACCAGGTGCCATACCCGGAACTCACTGAAACAACCCCACGGAGAAACGGGCAGTCAGATGCCCTCTTACACCAAGATGTGGCAGCCATGTGGGTCGCAGGGGGTGTGCCGGGGAAAGAGTGGAGACAGACCTTCACAGTTCCCCATCCAGTGCACGGGCCGTGTGCAGTGATCATGTCGCCTCCTCTCTCCTGTGGTGAAGGCACTGGCCTAGACCCCGAATCTGCCTGAGCGCCAAGCAAAAGGCAAAGCCTTACGTACCCCAGGAGATGGAAATAGGCATAGAGTGCCATGCTAAGACACACACGCTGCTGCAGGGTTGTGACTGTGTCTACTTAGTTCGGCATAGCAAGGTGAACCCCCGGCGTGACCTTGTAGCCCAGGAAAGCAAGTCCCAAGAGGCAGCAACTCTCTCGCGGCTCTTCTTCCCTGTCGCTACAGAGCGAACTCCCAAAGGCTTTCTGAGGAAGCAGCAGCGAAATGCGGTTCGTGCCAAGCTGAAAAACTCTGCAAAAGCATAATAGTCGCTGGGAAATCAGAGTCGGTTCTGTGGGCTGCTTTTGTTGCTTGCCTTAGCCTAGTATTCGCAGCACTATGGGAGCATACGGCATAGAGCGAAATCCTCTTTGCCCTGGCATCCCCTCTGGGAAAGCATAGCATTCTTTGCGAAACCAGATTCGGGTCTGAGAGATTCTCCTGATGCCTGAGCTGGTCTCCTCAGCACGGTGTAATAAACCCGCATGGAACGAAATCTTCTTTGCCTGTGCATCTCTCTGCCTGAGAGAGAAGCGAGCTTGCGCCTGTGGAAAGAGCCTTAAGGAAAGGGACATGTCTTTCACGGCGCTCCCCAGGAGCATGTCTGTGAAAGGTGCAGCAAGCTGCCCAGTGAGAAGAGCAGGAGCCCTTGGCCTTCTGGTCTGGAAAAGGTTGCTAAGCAGGAGAGCCTTCCCAGGCAGGCACAGCGGCCGGTGACAATACAAGTGTCACTAGATCCCTGTGCAGAGAAGGAAGTCTGGCCAGCTAAGGAGACAGGAGGGGATGAGGTGGGCAGGGCGCGTGGTCCTCTCTTAGGAAGGAGTCTGGGCAGAGAGCATGCCTGTCCTGAGCCTCTGGGCTTAAGGAGACAGCAGCTCCTTGGCCACCTGTCCCTGGGGCAGACATGCCCTAGCCACCAGGCGCCTACACTGAACTCGCAGAAACAGCTCCCTGAAATAACGGAGAGTCAGATGCCGACTTCCTCCAGGATGTGGAAGCTTGGAGGAGGCACGGGGTTTAAGGGGAAGGAGTGGGGACAGTCCCCCAATGCTCCCTATTAAGTGCACGGGCGGTGTGCTGGGATCCTGTCACCTTTCCTTTCCTGTGGGGAAAGCACTGGCCTAGTCCGCGAGTCCGCCTGAGCGCCAGAGTAAAAGGCCAAGCGATGCCTACACTGGGAGATGCTGGTGTGCATAGAGTGCCATCCAAGGCTACGCACGCTACAGCAGGGTGGTGGCTGTGTCTGCTTAGTTCGGCCTGGCAGGGTGAACGCAGGACGCGAACATGGAGCCCTGGAAAGCAAGGCCCAATAGGCAGCAGCTCTCCCACAGCTCTTCTTCCCTGACGCGACGGTAGCCTTACTAGGAAACAGCAGTGAAGTGCTGTTCGATCCAAGCTAAAGACTCTGCGAAATGTTCTGCAGGCTGCTGCTGCTTGCCAGAGCCCAGTCTCGCGGTGGGAGAAACCCGCATACAGCGAAAGCCTCTTTTCCTGGGCATCTCCCCTGGGGAAGCACAGCATTCCATGGGAAATGAGAGTTGGGTTTGGGATGCTGCTGTTGCTTGCCTGAGCTAGTCTCCGCAGCTCGGTGGAAGATACCCGCATGGATCGAAATACCCTTTGCCCTAGCATCCCCTCTGCCTGAGAGAGAAGCCAAGTGTGGGGAAGGCGCAGCACTCCGCCCCCGGAGCAGAGAAGGAGCCGTTGGCCTTGGGGTCAGGAAACGCTCGGGAAGCAGGATAGCCTGCCGTGGCACGAACAGCAGGCCGGTGGCAAGACAAGTGTCACCCGCTCCATGTGCGGAGCGATGGAACCCCGGCTGCTAAGGAGACATGAGGGGACGACTAGAGCAGAGGTTCGTGAACCACTCTGAGCAAGGAGTCTGGGCAGAAGCCAGGCCTGTCCAGTGCCTCTGGTCCCAAGGGGACAGCATCTCCGTGGCCACCTGTCCCAAGGGCAGTCCTGGGCTTGCCACCAGGTGATATACCCGGAACGCTTAGAAACAAACCCATGGAGAAACAGGCAGTCAGATGCAGTCTTCCACCAAGATGTGGCAGCGATGAGGGTGGCAGGGGCTGTGCCGGGGAAAGAGTGGAGACAGAACCACACAAATCCCCATCCAGTGCTCGGGCCGTGTGCAGTGATCCTGTCGCCTCCTCTCTCCTGTGGTGAAGGCACTGGCCCGAGTCTGCTTGAGCGCCAGAGCAAAAGGCAAAGCCTGAAGTACCCCAGGATGGTAATAAGCATAGAGTGCCATGCTAGGACACACACGCTGCTGCAGGGTTGTGACTGTGTCTACTTACTTCGGCATAGCAAGGTGAACCCCCGGCGTGAACTTAAAGCCCGGGAAAGCAAGACCCAAGAGGCACCAGCTCTCCGGCGTCTATTCTACCCTGCCGCGACAGAGTGAACACCCAAAGCCTTTGTGAGGAAGCAGCAGCGAAGTGCGGTACTTGCCAAGCTGAAAACCTCTGCGAAAGCATAGCAGTCGCTGGGAAATCAGAGTCGGTTCTGTGGTCTGCTGTTGCTACTTGCCTTAGCCTAGTATTCGTAGCAGGATGGGAGAAACCCGCATAGAGCGAAAGCCTCTTTGCCCTGGCAACCCCCCTGGGAAAGCACAGCATTCTTTGGGAAATCAGAGTCGGGTCTGTGGTATGCTCCTGTTTGGCTGACCTGGTCTCCAAAGAACGGTGTGACAAAACCGCATGGAGCGAAAACCTCTTTGCCTGGGCATGCCTCTGCCTGAGAGAGAAGCGCGGTTGCGCCTGTGGATAGAGCCTTAAGGAAAGGGATACGTTTTTCACTGCGCTCCCCAGGAGCATGTCTGTGGAAAGTGCAGCACGCTGCCCGGGGAGAAGAGCAGGAGCCGTTTGTCTTCTGGTCTGGAAAAGGTTACCAAGCAGGAGAGCCGGCCCTGGCAGGCACAGCGGCCGGTGGCAATACAAGTGTCACCGGCTCCCTGTGCAGAGACGGAAGCCTGGCCTGCTAAGGTGACAGGAGGGGATGAGGTGGGCAGGTCGCGTGGTCCTCTCTTAGGAAGCAGTCTGGGCAGAGAGCATGCCTGTCCTGAGCCTCTGGGCTTAAGGAGACAGCAGCTCCTTGGCCACCTGTCCCTGGGGCAGACATGCACTAGCCACCAGGCGCATACCCTAAACTCGCAGAAACAGCTCCCTGAAATAATGGGGAGTCAGATGCCGTCTTCCTGCAGGATGTGGAAGCTTGGAGGAGGCACGGGGTTTAAGAGGAAGGAATGGGGACAGTCCCCAAAGCTCCCTATTCAGTGCATGGGCGGTGTGCAGGGATCCTGTCAGCTCTCCTTTCCTGTGGGGAAAGCACTGGCCTAGTCCGCGAGTCCGCCTGAGCGCCAGAGTAAAAGGCCAAGCGATGCCTACACTGGGAGCTGGTAGTGTGCATAGAGTGCCATCCTAGGCTACGCACGCTCCTGCAGCGTTGTGGCTGTGCCTGCTTAGTTAGGCCTGGCAGGGTGAACGCAGGACGCGAACATGGAGCCCGGGAAAGCAAGGCCCAAGAGGCACCAGCTCTCCCACAGCTCTTCTTCCCTGACTCAACTGAAGGCTTGCTGAGGAAGCAGCAGCGAAGTGCTGTTCGCTCCAAGCCAAAGCCTCTGCGAAAGCACAATATTCGCTGAGAAATGTTCTGCGGGCTGCTGCTGCTTGCCTGAGCCCAGTCTCGTGTGGGAGAAACCCGCATAGAGCGAAAGCCTCATTGCCTGGGCATCTCCCCTGGGAAAGCACTGCGTTCTTTGGGAAATCAGGGTTGGGCTGTGGGATGCTGCTACTGCTTGCCTGAGCTAGTCTCCGGAGCTCGGTGGAAGATACTCGCATGGAGCGAAATACCCTTTGCCATAGCATCCCCTCTGCCTGAGAGAGAAGCCAAGTGTGGGGAAGGCTCAGCACGCCGCCCCCAGAGAAGAGAAGGAGCCTTGGCCTTGGGGTCAGGAAACGCTCGGGAAGCAGGATAGCCTGCCGTGGCACGAACAGCAGGCCGGTGGCAAGACAAGTGTCACCCGCTCCATGTGCGGAGCGATGGAACCCCGGCTGCTAAGGAGACATGAGGGGACGACTATGGCAGGGGCACGTGAACCACTCTGAGGAAGGAGTCTGGGCAGAAGCCAGGCCTGTCCAGTGCCTCTGGTCCCAAGGGGAGAGCATCTCCTTGGCCACCTGTCCCAAGGGCAGACTTGGGCTTGCCACCAGGTGCCATACCCGGAACTCACTGAAACAACCCCACGGAGAAACGGGCAGTCAGATGCCCTCTTACACCAAGATGTGGCAGCCATGTGGGTCGCAGGGGGTGTGCCGGGGAAAGAGTGGAGACAGACCTTCACAGTTCCCCATCCAGTGCACGGGCCGTGTGCAGTGATCATGTCGCCTCCTCTCTCCTGTGGTGAAGGCACTGGCCTAGACCCCGAATCTGCCTGAGCGCCAAGCAAAAGGCAAAGCCTTACGTACCCCAGGAGATGGAAATAGGCATAGAGTGCCATGCTAAGACACACACGCTGCTGCAGGGTTGTGACTGTGTCTACTTAGTTCGGCATAGTAAGGTGAACCCCCGGCGTGACCTTGTAGCCCAGGAAAGCAAGTCCCAAGAGGCAGCAACTCTCTCGCGGCTCTTCTTCCCTGTCGCTACAGAGCGAACTCCCAAAGGCTTTCTGAGGAAGCAGCAGCGAAATGCGGTTCGTGCCAAGCTGAAAAACTCTGCAAAAGCATAATAGTCGCTGGGAAATCAGAGTCGGTTCTGTGGGCTGCTTTTGTTGCTTGCCTTAGCCTAGTATTCGCAGCACTATGGGAGCATACGGCATAGAGCGAAATCCTCTTTGCCCTGGCATCCCCTCTGGGAAAGCATAGCATTCTTTGCGAAACCAGATTCGGGTCTGAGAGATTCTCCTGTTGCCTGAGCTGGTCTCCTCAGCACGGTGTAATAAACCCGCATGGAACGAAATCTTCTTTGCCTGTGCATCTCTCTGCCTGAGAGAGAAGCGAGCTTGCGCCTGTGGAAAGAGCCTTAAGGAAAGGGACATGTCTTTCACGGCGCTCCCCAGGAGCATGTCTGTGAAAGGTGCAGCAAGCTGCCCAGTGAGAAGAGCAGGAGCCCTTGGCCTTCTGGTCTGGAAAAGGTTGCTAAGCAGGAGAGCCTTCCCAGGCAGGCACAGCGGCCGGTGACAATACAAGTGTCACTAGCTCCCTGTGCAGAGAAGGAAGTCTGGCCAGCTAAGGAGACAGGAGGGGATGAGGTGGGCAGGGCGCGTGGTCCTCTCTTAGGAAGGAGTCTGGGCAGAGAGCATGCCTGTCCTGAGCCTCTGGGCTTAAGGAGACAGCAGCTCCTTGGCCACCTGTCCCTGGGGCAGACATGCCCTAGCCACCAGGCGCCTACACTGAACTCGCAGAAACAGCTCCCTGAAATAACGGAGAGTCAGATGCCGACTTCCTCCAGGATGTGGAAGCTTGGAGGAGGCACGGGGTTTAAGGGGAAGGAGTGGGGACAGTCCCCCAATGCTCCCTATTAAGTGCACGGGCGGTGTGCTGGGATCCTGTCACCTTTCCTTTCTTGTGGGGAAAGCACTGGCCTAGTCCGCGAGTCCGCCTGAGCGCCAGAGTAAAAGGCCAAGCGATGCCTACACTGGGAGCTGGTAGTGTGCATAGAGTGCCATCCTAGGCTACGCACGCTCCTGCAGCGTGGTGGCTGTGCCTGCTTAGTTAGGCCTGGCAGGGTGAACGCAGGACGCGAACATGGAGCCCGGGAAAGCAAGGCCCAATAGGCAGCAGCTCTCCCACAGCTCTTCTTCCCTGACGCGACGGTAGCCTTACTAGGAAACAGCAGTGAAGTGCTGTTCGATCCAAGCTAAAGACTCTGCGAAATGTTCTGCAGGCTGCTGCTGCTTGCCAGAGCCCAGTCTCGCGGTGGGAGAAACCCGCATACAGCGAAAGCCTCTTTTCCTGGGCATCTCCCCTGGGGAAGCACAGCATTCCATGGGAAATGAGAGTTGGGTTTGGGATGCTGCTGTTGCTTGCCTGAGCTAGTCTCCGCAGCTCGGTGGAAGATACCCGCATGGATCGAAATACCCTTTGCCCTAGCATCCCCTCTGCCTGAGAGAGAAGCCAAGTGTGGGGAAGGCGCAGCACTCCGCCCCCGGAGAAGAGAAGGAGCCGTTGGCCTTGGGGTCAGGAAACGCTCGGGAAGCAGGATAGCCTGCCGTGGCACGAACAGCAGGCCGGTGGCAAGACAAGTGTCACGCGCTCCATGTGCGGAGCGATGGAACCCCGGCTGCTAAGGAGACATGAGGGGACGACTAGAGCAGAGGTTCGTGAACCACTCTGAGCAAGGAGTCTGGGCAGAAGCCAGGCCTGTCCAGTGCCTCTGGTCCCAAGGGGACAGCATCTCCGTGGCCACCTGTCCCAAGGGCAGTCCTGGGCTTGCCACCAGGTGATATACCCGGAACGCTTAGAAACAAACCCATGGAGAAACAGGCAGTCAGATGCAGTCTTCCACCAAGATGTGGCAGCGATGAGGGTGGCAGGGGCTGTGCCGGGGAAAGAGTGGAGACAGAACCACACAGTTCCCCATCCAGTGCTCGGGCCATGTGCAGTGATCCTGTCGCCTCCTCTCTCCTGTGGTGAAGGCACTGGCCCGAGTCTGCTTGAGCGCCAGAGCAAAAGGCAAAGCCTGAAGTACCCCAGGATGGTAATAAGCATAGAGTGCCATGCTAGGACACACACGCTGCTGCAGGGTTGTGACTGTGTCTACTTACTTCGGCATAGCAAGGTGAACCCCCGGCGTGAACTTAAAGCCCGGGAAAGCAAGACCCAAGAGGCACCAGCTCTCCGGCGTCTATTCTACCCTGCCGCGACAGAGTGAACACCCAAAGCCTTTGTGAGGAAGCAGCAGCGAAGTGCGGTACTTGCCAAGCTGAAAACCTCTGCGAAAGCATAGCAGTCGCTGGGAAATCAGAGTCGGTTCTGTGGTCTGCTGTTGCTACTTGCCTTAGCCTAGTATTCGTAGCAGGATGGGAGAAACCCGCATAGAGCGAAAGCCTCTTTGCCCTGGCAACCCCCCTGGGAAAGCACAGCATTCTTTGGGAAATCAGAGTCGGGTCTGTGGTATGCTCCTGTTTGGCTGACCTGGTCTCCACAGAACGGTGTGACAAAACCGCATGGAGCGAAAACCTCTTTGCCTGGGCATGCCTCTGCCTGAGAGAGAAGCGCGGTTGCGCCTGTGGATAGAGCCTTAAGGAAAGGGATACGTTTTTCACTGCGCTCCCCAGGAGCATGTCTGTGGAAAGTGCAGCACGCTGCCCGGGGAGAAGAGCAGGAGCCGTTTGTCTTCTGGTCTGGAAAAGGTTACCAAGCAGGAGAGCCGGCCCTGGCAGGCACAGCGGCCGGTGGCAATACAAGTGTCACCGGCTCCCTGTGCAGAGACGGAAGCCTGGCCTGCTAAGGTGACAGGAGGGGATGAGGTGGGCAGGTCGCGTGGTCCTCTCTTAGGAAGCAGTCTGGGCAGAGAGCATGCCTGTCCTGAGCCTCTGGGCTTAAGGAGACAGCAGCTCCTTGGCCACCTGTCCCTGGGGCAGACATGCACTAGCCACCAGGCGCATACCCTAAACTCGCAGAAACAGCTCCCTGAAATAATGGGGAGTCAGATGCCGTCTTCCTGCAGGATGTGGAAGCTTGGAGGAGGCACGGGGTTTAAGAGGAAGGAATGGGGACAGTCCCCAAAGCTCCCTATTCAGTGCATGGGCGGTGTGCAGGGATCCTGTCAGCTCTCCTTTCCTGTGGGGAAAGCACTGGCCTAGTCCGCGAGTCCGCCTGAGCGCCAGAGTAAAAGGCCAAGCGATGCCTACACTGGGAGCTGGTAGTGTGCATAGAGTGCCATCCTAGGCTACGCACGCTCCTGCAGCGTTGTGGCTGTGCCTGCTTAGTTCGGCCTGGCAGGGTGAACGCAGGACGCGAACATGGAGCCCGGGAAAGCAAGGCCCAAGAGGCACCAGCTCTCCCACAGCTCTTCTTCCCTGACTCAACTGAAGGCTTGCTGAGGAAGCAGCAGCGAAGTGCTGTTCGCTCCAAGCCAAAGCCTCTGCGAAAGCACAATATTCGCTGAGAAATGTTCTGCGGGCTGCTGCTGCTTGCCTGAGCCCAGTCTCGTGTGGGAGAAACCCGCATAGAGCGAAAGCCTCATTGCCTGGGCATCTCCCCTGGGAAAGCACTGCGTTCTTTGGGAAATCAGGGTTGGGCTGTGGGATGCTGCTACTGCTTGCCTGAGCTAGTCTCCGGAGCTTGGTGGAAGATACTCGCATGGAGCGAAATACCCTTTGCCATAGCATCCCCTCTGCCTGAGAGAGAAGCCAAGTGTGGGGAAGGCTCAGCACGCCGCCCCCAGAGAAGAGAAGGAGCCTTGGCCTTGGGGTCAGGAAACGCTCGGGAAGCAGGATAGCCTGCCGTGGCACGAACAGCAGGCCGGTGGCAAGACAAGTGTCACCCGCTCCATGTGCGGAGCGATGGAACCCCGGCTGCTAAGGAGACATGAGGGGACGACTATGGCAGGGGCACGTGAACCACTCTGAGGAAGGAGTCTGGGCAGAAGCCAGGCCTGTCCAGTGCCTCTGGTCCCAAGGGGAGAGCATCTCCTTGGCCACCTGTCCCAAGGGCAGACTTGGGCTTGCCACCAGGTGCCATACCCGGAACTCACTGAAACAACCCCACGGAGAAACGGGCAGTCAGATGCCCTCTTACACCAAGATGTGGCAGCCATGTGGGTCGCAGGGGGTGTGCCGGGGAAAGAGTGGAGACAGACCTTCACAGTTCCCCATCCAGTGCACGGGCCGTGTGCAGTGATCCTGTCGCCTCCTCTCTCCTGTGGTGAAGGCACTGGCCTAGACCCCGAATCTGCCTGAGCGCCAAGCAAAAGGCAAAGCCTTACGTACCCCAGGAGATGGAAATAGGCATAGAGTGCCATGCTAAGACACACACGCTGCTGCAGGGTTGTGACTGTGTCTACTTAGTTCGGCATAGCAAGGTGAACCCCCGGCGTGACCTTGTAGCCCAGGAAAGCAAGTCCCAAGAGGCAGCAACTCTCTCGCGGCTCTTCTTCCCTGTCGCTACAGAGCGAACTCCCAAAGGCTTTCTGAGGAAGCAGCAGCGAAATGCGGTTCGTGCCAAGCTGAAAAACTCTGCAAAAGCATAATAGTCGCTGGGAAATCAGAGTCGGTTCTGTGGGCTGCTTTTGTTGCTTGCCTTAGCCTAGTATTCGCAGCACTATGGGAGCATACGGCATAGAGCGAAATCCTCTTTGCCCTGGCATCCCCTCTGGGAAAGCATAGCATTCTTTGCGAAACCAGATTCGGGTCTGAGAGATTCTCCTGTTGCCTGAGCTGGTCTCCTCAGCACGGTGTAATAAACCCGCATGGAACGAAATCTTCTTTGCCTGTGCATCTCTCTGCCTGAGAGAGAAGCGAGCTTGCGCCTGTGGAAAGAGCCTTAAGGAAAGGGACATGTCTTTCACGGCGCTCCCCAGGAGCATGTCTGTGAAAGGTGCAGCAAGCTGCCCAGTGAGAAGAGCAGGAGCCCTTGGCCTTCTGGTCTGGAAAAGGTTGCTAAGCAGGAGAGCCTTCCCAGGCAGGCACAGCGGCCGGTGACAATACAAGTGTCACTAGCTCCCTGTGCAGAGAAGGAAGTCTGGCCAGCTAAGGAGACAGGAGGGGATGAGGTGGGCAGGGCGCGTGGTCCTCTCTTAGGAAGGAGTCTGGGCAGAGAGCATGCCTGTCCTGAGCCTCTGGGCTTAAGGAGACAGCAGCTCCTTGGCCACCTGTCCCTGGGGCAGACATGCCCTAGCCAACAGGCGCCTACACTGAACTCGCAGAAACAGCTCCCTGAAATAACGGAGAGTCAGATGCCGACTTCCTCCAGGATGTGGAAGCTTGGAGGAGGCACGGGGTTTAAGGGGAAGGAGTGGGGACAGTCCCCCAATGCTCCCTATTAAGTGCACGGGCGGTGTGCTGGGATCCTGTCACCTTTCCTTCCCTGTGGGGAAAGCACTGGCCTAGTCCGCGAGTCCGCCTGAGCGCCAGAGTAAAAGGCCAAGCGATGCCTACACTGGGAGATGC
This sequence comes from Mustela nivalis, assembly GCF_964662115.1. Classification (NCBI taxonomy): domain Eukaryota; kingdom Metazoa; phylum Chordata; class Mammalia; order Carnivora; family Mustelidae; genus Mustela; species Mustela nivalis. Next base: position 77,714 of record NW_028135669.1, read on the forward strand.
TGGTGTGCATAGAGTGCCATCCAAGGCTACGCACGCTACAGCAGGGTGGTGGCTGTGTCTGCTTAGTTCGGCCTGGCAGGGTGAACGCAGGACGCGAACATGGAGCCCTGGAAAGCAAGGCCCAATAGGCAGCAGCTCTCCCACAGCTCTTCTTCCCTGACGCGACGGTAGCCTTACTAGGAAACAGCAGTGAAGTGCTGTTCGATCCAAGCTAAAGACTCTGCAAAATGTTCTGCAGGCTGCTGCTGCTTGCCAGAGCCCAGTCTCGCGGTGGGAGAAACCCGCATACAGCGAAAGCCTCTTTTCCTGGGCATCTCCCCTGGGGAAGCACAGCATTCCATGGGAAATGAGAGTTGGGTTTGGGATGCTGCTGTTGCTTGCCTGAACTAGTCTCCGCAGCTCGGTGGAAGATACCCGCATGGATCGAAATACCCTTTGCCCTAGCATCCCCTCTGCCTGAGAGAGAAGCCAAGTGTGGGGAAGGCGCAGCACTCCGCCCCCGGAGAAGAGAAGGAGCCGTTGGCCTTGGGGTCAGGAAATGCTCGGGAAGCAGGATAGCCTGCCGTGGCACGAACAGCAGGCCGGTGGCAAGACAAGTGTCACCCGCTCCATGTGCGGAGCGATGGAACCCCGGCTGCTAAGGAGACATGAGGGGACGACTAGAGCAGAGGTTCGTGAACCACTCTGAGCAAGGAGTCTGGGCAGAAGCCAGGCCTGTCCAGTGCCTCTGGTCCCAAGGGGACAGCATCTCCGTGGCCACCTGTCCCAAGGGCAGTCCTGGGCTTGCCACCAGGTGATATACCCGGAACGCTTAGAAACAAACCCATGGAGAAACAGGCAGTCAGATGCAGTCTTCCACCAAGATGTGGCAGCGATGAGGGTGGCAGGGGCTGTGCCGGGGAAAGAGTGGAGACAGAACCACACAGTTCCCCATCCAGTGCTCGGGCCGTGTGCAGTGATCCTGTCGCCTCCTCTCTCCTGTGGTGAAGGCACTGGCCCGAGTCTGCTTGAGCGCCAGAGCAAAAGGCAAAGCCTGAAGTACCCCAGGATGGTAATAAGCATAGAGTGCCATGCTAGGACACACACGCTGCTGCAGGGTTGTGACTGTGTCTACTTACTTCGGCATAGCAAGGTGAACCCCCGGCGTGAACTTAAAGCCCGGGAAAGCAAGACCCAAGAGGCACCAGCTCTCCGGCGTCTATTCTACCCTGCCGCGACAGAGTGAACACCCAAAGCCTTTGTGAGGAAGCAGCAGCGAAGTGCGGTTCTTGCCAAGCTGAAAACCTCTGCGAAAGCATAGCAGTCGCTGGGAAATCAGAGTCGGTTCTGTGGTCTGCTGTTGCTACTTGCCTTAGCCTAGTATTCGTAGCAGGATGGGAGAAACCCGCATAGAGCGAAAGCCTCTTTGCCCTGGCAACCCCCCTGGGAAAGCACAGCATTCTTTGGGAAATCAGAGTCGGGTCTGTGGTATGCTCCTGTTTGGCTGACCTGGTCTCCACAGAACGGTGTGACAAAACCGCATGGAGCGAAAACCTCTTTGCCTGGGCATGCCTCTGCCTGAGAGAGAAGCGCGGTTGCGCCTGTGGATAGAGCCTTAAGGAAAGGGATACGTTTTTCACTGCGCACCCCAGGAGCATGTCTGTGGAAAGTGCAGCACGCTGCCCGGGGAGAAGAGCAGGAGCCGTTTGTCTTCTGGTCTGGAAAAGGTTACCAAGCAGGAGAGCCGGCCCTGGCAGGCACAGCGGCCGGTGGCAATACAAGTGTCACCGGCTCCCTGTGCAGAGACGGAAGCCTGGCCTGCTAAGGAGACAGGAGGGGATGAGGTGGGCAGGTCGTGTGGTCCTCTCTTAGGAAGCAGTCTGGGCAGAGAGCATGCCTGTCCTGAGCCTCTGGGCTTAAGGAGACAGCAGCTCCTTGGCCACCTGTCCCTGGGGCAGACATGCACTAGCCACCAGGCGCATACCCTAAACTCGCAGAAACAGCTCCCTGAAATAATGGGGAGTCAGATGCCGTCTTCCTGCAGGATGTGGAAGCTTGGAGGAGGCACGGGGTTTAAGAGGAAGGAATGGGGACAGTCCCCAAAGCTCCCTATTCAGTGCATGGGCGGTGTGCAGGGATCCTGTCAGCTCTCCTTTCCTGTGGGGAAAGCACTGGCCTAGTCCGCGAGTCCGCCTGAGCGCCAGAGTAAAAGGCCAAGCGATGCCTACACTGGGAGCTGGTAGTGTGCATAGAGTGCCATCCTAGGCTACGCACGCTCCTGCAGCGTTGTGGCTGTGCCTGCTTAGTTAGGCCTGGCAGGGTGAACGCAGGACGCGAACATGGAGCCCGGGAAAGCAAGGCCCAAGAGGCACCAGCTCTCCCACAGCTCTTCTTCCCTGACTCAACTGAAGGCTTGCTGAGGAAGCAGCAGCGAAGTGCTGTTCGCTCCAAGCCAAAGCCTCTGCGAAAGCACAATATTCGCTGAGAAATGTTCTGCGGGCTGCTGCTGCTTGCCTGAGCCCAGTCTCGTGTGGGAGAAACCCGCATAGAGCGAAAGCCTCATTGCCTGGGCATCTCCCCTGGGAAAGCACTGCGTTTTTGGGAAATCAGGGTTGGGCTGTGGGATGCTGCTACTGCTTGCCTGAGCTAGTCTCCGGAGCTCGGTGGAAGATACTCGCATGGAGCGAAATACCCTTTGCCATAGCATCCCCTCTGCCTGAGAGAGAAGCCAAGTGTGGGGAAGGCTCAGCACGCCGCCCCCAGAGAAGAGAAGGAGCCTTGGCCTTGGGGTCAGGAAACGCTCGGGAAGCAGGATAGCCTGCCGTGGCACGAACAGCAGGCCGGTGGCAAGACAAGTGTCACCCGCTCCATGTGCGGAGCGATGGAACCCCGGCTGCTAAGGAGACATGAGGGGACGACTATGGCAGGGGCACGTGAACCACTCTGAGGAAGGAGTCTGGGCAGACGCCAGGCCTGTCCAGTGCCTCTGGTCCCAAGGGGAGAGCATCTCCTTGGCCACCTGTCCCAAGGGCAGACTTGGGCTTGCCACCAGGTGCCATACCCGGAACTCACTGAAACAACCCCACGGAGAAACGGGCAGTCAGATGCCCTCTTACACCAAGATGTGGCAGCCATGTGGGTCGCAGGGGGTGTGCCGGGGAAAGAGTGGAGACAGACCTTCACAGTTCCCCATCCAGTGCACGGGCCGTGTGCAGTGATCATGTCGCCTCCTCTCTCCTGTGGTGAAGGCACTGGCCTAGACCCCGAATCTGCCTGAGCGCCAAGCAAAAGGCAAAGCCTTACGTACCCCAGGAGATGGAAATAGGCATAGAGTGCCATGCTAAGACACACACGCTGCTGCAGGGTTGTGACTGTGTCTACTTAGTTCGGCATAGCAAGGTGAACCCCCGGCGTGACCTTGTAGCCCAGGAAAGCAAGTCCCAAGAGGCAGCAACTCTCTCGCGGCTCTTCTTCCCTGTCGCTACAGAGCGAACTCCCAAAGGCTTTCTGAGGAAGCAGCAGCGAAATGCGGTTCGTGCCAAGCTGAAAAACTCTGCAAAAGCATAATAGTCGCTGGGAAATCAGAGTCGGTTCTGTGGGCTGCTTTTGTTGCTTGCCTTAGCCTAGTATTCGCAGCACTATGGGAGCATACGGCATAGAGCGAAATCCTCTTTGCCCTGGCATCCCCTCTGGGAAAGCATAGCATTCTTTGCGAAACCAGATTCGGGTCTGAGAGATTCTCCTGTTGCCTGAGCTGGTCTCCTCAGCACGGTGTAATAAACCCGCATGGAACGAAATCTTCTTTGCCTGTGCATCTCTCTGCCTGAGAGAGAAGCGAGCTTGCGCCTGTGGAAAGAGCCTTAAGGAAAGGGACATGTCTTTCACGGCGCTCCCCAGGAGCATGTCTGTGAAAGGTGCAGCAAGCTGCCCAGTGAGAAGAGCAGGAGCCCTTGGCCTTCTGGTCTGGAAAAGGTTGCTAAGCAGGAGAGCCTTCCCAGGCAGGCACAGCGGCCGGTGACAATACAAGTGTCACTAGCTCCCTGTGCAGAGAAGGAAGTCTGGCCAGCTAAGGAGACAGGAGGGGATGAGGTGGGCAGGGCGCGTGGTCCTCTCTTAGGAAGGAGTCTGGGCAGAGAGCATGCCTGTCCTGAGCCTCTGGGCTTAAGGAGACAGCAGCTCCTTGGCCACCTGTCCCTGGGGCAGACATGCCCTAGCCAACAGGCGACTACACTGAACTCGCAGAAACAGCTCCCTGAAATAACGGAGAGTCAGATGCCGACTTCCTCCAGGATGTGGAAGCTTGGAGGAGGCACGGGGTTTAAGGGGAAGGAGTGGGGACAGTCCCCCAATGCTCCCTATTAAGTGCACGGGCGGTGTGCTGGGATTCTGTCACCTTTCCTTTCCTGTGGGGAAAGCACTGGCCTAGTCCGCGAGTCCGCCTGAGCGCCAGAGTAAAAGGCCAAGCGATGCCTACACTGGGAGCTGGTAGTGTGCATAGAGTGCCATCCTCGGCTACGCACGTTCCTGCAGCGTGGTGGCTGTGCCTGCTTAGTTAGGCCTGGCAGGGTGAACGCAGGACGCGAACATGGAGCACGGGAAAGCAAGGCCCAATAGGCAGCAGCTCTCCCACAGCTCTTCTTCCCTGACGCGACAGTAGCCTTACTAGGAAACAGCAGTGAAGTGCTGTTCGATCCAAGCTAAAGACTCTGCGAAATGTTCTGCAGGCTGCTGCCGCTTGCCAGAGCCCAGTCTCGCGGTGGGAGAAACCCGCATACAGCGAAAGCCTCTTTTCCTGGGCATCTCCCCTGGGGAAGCACAGCATTCCATGGGAAATGAGAGTTGGGTTTGGGATGCTGCTGTTGCTTGCCTGAGCTAGTCTCCGCAGCTCGGTGGAAGATACCCGCATGGATCGAAATACCCTTTGCCCTAGCATCCCCTCTGCCTGAGAGAGAAGCCAAGTGTGGGGAAGGCGCAGCACTCCGCCCCCGGAGAAGAGAAGGAGCCGTTGGCCTTGGGCTCAGGAAACGCTCGGGAAGCAGGATAGCCTGCCGTGGCACGAACAGCAGGCCGGTGGCAAGACAAGTGTCACGCGCTCCATGTGCGGAGCGATGGAACCCCGGCTGCTAAGGAGACATGAGGGGACGACTAGAGCAGAGGTTCGTGATCCACTCTGAGCAAGGAGTCTGGGCAGAAGCCAGGCCTGTCCAGTGCCTCTGGTCCCAAGGGGACAGCATCTCCGTGGCCACCTGTCCCAAGGGCAGTCCTGGGCTTGCCACCAGGTGATATACCCGGAACGCTTAGAAACAAACCCATGGAGAAACAGGCAGTCAGATGCAGTCTTCCACCAAGATGTGGCAGCGATGAGGGTGGCAGGGGCTGTGCCGGGGAAAGAGTGGAGACAGAACCACACAGGTCCCCATCCAGTGCTCGGGCCGTGTGCAGTGATCCTGTCGCCTCCTCTCTCCTGTGGTGAAGGCACTGGCCCGAGTCTGCTTGAGCGCCAGAGCAAAAGGCAAAGCCTTAAGTACCCCAGGATGGTAATAAGCATAGAGTGCCATGCTAGGACACACACGCTGCTGCAGGGTTGTGACTGTGTCTACTTACTTCGGCATAGCAAGGTGAACCCCCGGCGTGAACTTAAAGCCCGGGAAAGCAAGACCCAAGAGGCACCAGCTCTCCGGCGTCTCTTCTACCCTGCCGCGACAGAGTGAACACCCAAAGCCTTTGTGAGGAAGCAGCAGCGAAGTGCGGTTCTTGCCAAGCTGAAAACCTCTGCGAAAGCATAGCAGTCGCTGGGAAATCAGAGTCGGTTCTGTGGTCTGCTGTTGCTACTTGCCTTAGCCTAGTATTCGTAGCAGGATGGGAGAAACCCGCATAGAGCGAAAGCCTCTTTGCCCTGGCAACCCCCCTGGGAAAGCACAGCATTCTTTGGGAAATCAGAGTCGGGTCTGTGGTATGCTCCTGTTTGGCTGACCTGGTCTCCACAGAACGGTGTGACAAAACCGCATGGAGCGAAAACCTCTTTGCCTGGGCATGCCTCTGCCTGAGAGAGAAGCGCGGTTGCGCCTGTGGATAGAGCCTTAAGGAAAGGGATACGTTTTTCACTGCGCTCCCCAGGAGCATGTCTGTGGAAAGTGCAGCACGCTGCCCGGGGAGAAGAGCAGGAGCCGTTTGTCTTCTGGTCTGGAAAAGGTTACCAAGCAGGAGAGCCGGCCCTGGCAGGCACAGCGGCCGGTGGCAATACAAGTGTCACCGGCTCCCTGTGCAGAGACGGAAGCCTGGCCTGCTAAGGAGACAGGAGGGGATGAGGTGGGCAGGTCGCCTGGTCCTCTCTTAGGAGGCAGTCTGGGCAGAGAGCATGCCTGTCCTGAGCCTCTGGGCTTAAGGAGACAGCAGCTCCTTGGCCACCTGTCCCTGGGGCAGACATGCACTAGCCACCAGGCGCATACCCTAAACTCGCAGAAACAGCTCCCTGAAATAATGGGGAGTCAGATGCCGTCTTCCTGCAGGATGTGGAAGCTTGGAGGAGGCACGGGGTTTAAGAGGAAGGAATGGGGACAGTCCCCAAAGCTCCCTATTCAGTGCATGGGCGGTGTGCAGGGATCCTGTCAGCTCTCCTTTCCTGTGGGGAAAGCACTGGCCTAGTCCGCGAGTCCGCCTGAGCGCCAGAGTAAAAGGCCAAGCGATGCCTACACTGGGAGCTGGTAGTGTGCATAGAGTGCCATCCTAGGCTACGCACGCTCCTGCAGCGTTGTGGCTGTGCCTGCTTAGTTAGGCCTGGCAGGGTGAACGCAGGACGCGAACATGGAGCCCGGGAAAGCAAGGCCCAAGAGGCACCAGCTCTCCCACAGCTCTTCTTCCCTGACTCAACTGAAGGCTTGCTGAGGAAGCAGCAGCGAAGTGCTGTTCGCTCCAAGCCAAAGCCTCTGCGAAAGCACAATATTCGCTGAGAAATGTTCTGCGGGCTGCTGCTGCTTGCCTGAGCCCAGTCTCGTGTGGGAGAAACCCGCATAGAGCGAAAGCCTCATTGCCTGGGCATCTCCCCTGGCAAAGCACTGCGTTCTTTGGGAAATCAGGGTTGGGCTGTGGGATGCTGCTACTGCTTGCCTGAGCTAGTCTCCGGAGCTCGGTGGAAGATACTCGCATGGAGCGAAATACCCTTTGCCATACCATCCCCTCTGCCTGAGAGAGAAGCCAAGTGTGGGGAAGGCTCAGCACGCCGCCCCCAGAGAAGAGAAGGAGCCTTGGCCTTGGGGTCAGGAAACGCTCGGGAAGCAGGATAGCCTGCCGTGGCACGAACAGCAGGCCGGTGGCAAGACAAGTGTCACCCGCTCCATGTGCGGAGCGATGGAACCCCGGCTGCTAAGGAGACATGAGGGGACGACTATGGCAGGGGCACGTGAACCACTCTGAGGAAGGAGTCTGGGCAGAAGCCAGGCCTGTCCAGTGCCTCTGGTCCCAAGGGGAGAGCATCTCCTTGGCCACCTGTCCCAAGGGCAGACTTGGGCTTGCCACCAGGTGCCATACCCGGAACTCACTGAAACAACCCCACGGAGAAACGGGCAGTCAGATGCCCTCTTACACCAAGATGTGGCAGCCATGTGGGTCGCAGGGGGTGTGCCGGGGAAAGAGTGGAGACAGACCTTCACAGTTCCCCATCCAGTGCACGGGCCGTGTGCAGTGATCATGTCGCCTCCTCTCTCCTGTGGTGAAGGCACTGGCCTAGACCCCGAATCTGCCTGAGCGCCAAGCAAAAGGCAAAGCCTTACGTACCCCAGGAGATGGAAATAGGCATAGAGTGCCATGCTAAGACACACACGCTGCTGCAGGGTTGTGACTGTGTCTACTTAGTTCGGCATAACAAGGTAAACCCCCGGCGTGACCTTGTAGCCCAGGAAAGCAAGTCCCAAGAGGCAGCAACTCTCTCGCGGCTCTTCTTCCCTGTCGCTACAGAGCGAACTCCCAAAGGCTTTCTGAGGAAGCAGCAGCGAAATGCGGTTCGTGCCAAGCTGAAAAACTCTGCAAAAGCATAATAGTCGCTGGGAAATCAGAGTCGGTTCTGTGGGCTGCTTTTGTTGCTTGCCTTAGCCTAGTATTCGCAGCACTATGGGAGCATACAGCATAGAGCGAAATCCTCTTTGCCCTGGCATCCCCTCTGGGAAAGCATAGCATTCTTTGCGAAACCAGATTCGGGTCTGAGAGATTCTCCTGTTGCCTGAGCTGGTCTCCTCAGCACGGTGTAATAAACCCGCATGGAACGAAATCTTCTTTGCCTGTGCATCTCTCTGCCTGAGAGAGAAGCGAGCTTGCGCCTGTGGAAAGAGCCTTAAGGAAAGGGACATGTCTTTCACGGCGCTCCCCAGGAGCATGTCTGTGAAAGGTGCAGCAAGCTGCCCAGTGAGAAGAGCAGGAGCCCTTGGCCTTCTGGTCTGGAAAAGGTTGCTAAGCAGGAGAGCCTTCCCAGGCAGGCACAGCGGCCGGTGACAATACAAGTGTCACTAGCTCCCTGTGCAGAGAAGGAAGTCTGGCCAGCTAAGGAGACAGGAGGGGATGAGGTGGGCAGGGCGCGTGGTCCTCTCTTAGGAAGGAGTCTGGGCAGAGAGCATGCCTGTCCTGAGCCTCTGGGCTTAAGGAGACAGCAGCTCCTTGGCCACCTGTCCCTGGGGCAGACATGCCCTAGCCACCAGGCGACTACACTGAACTCGCAGAAACAGCTCCCTGAAATAACGGAGAGTCAGATGCCGACTTCCTCCAGGATGTGGAAGCTTGGAGGAGGCACGGGGTTTAAGGGGAAGGAGTGGGGACAGTCCCCCAATGCTCCCTATTAAGTGCACGGGCGGTGTGCTGGGATCCTGTCACCTTTCCTTTCCTGTGGGGAAAGCACTGGCCTAGTCCGCGAGTCCGCCTGAGCGCCAGAGTAAAAGGCCAAGCGATGCCTACACTGGGAGATGCTGGTGTGCATAGAGTGCCATCCAAGGCTACGCACGCTACAGCAGGGTGGTGGCTGTGCCTGCTTAGTTCGGCCTGGCAGGGTGAACGCAGGACGCGAACATGGAGCCCTGGAAAGCAAGGCCCAATAGGCAGCAGCTCTCCCACAGCTCTTCTTCCCTGACGCAACGGTAGCCTTATTAGGAAACAGCAGTGAAGTGCTGTTCGATCCAAGCTAAAGACTCTGCGAAATGTTCTGCAGGCTGCTGCTGCTTGCCAGAGCCCAGTCTCGCGGTGGGAGAAACCCGCATACAGCGAAAGCCTCTTTTCCTGTGCATCTCCCCTGGGGAAGCACAGCATTCCATGGGAAATGAGAGTTGGGTTGGGGATGCTGCTGTTGCTTGCCTGAGCTAGTCTCCGCAGCTCGGTGGAAGATACCCGCATGGATCGAAATACCCTTTGCCCTAGCATCCCCTCTGCCTGAGAGAGAAGCCAAGTGTGGGGAAGGCGCAGCACTCCGCCCCCGGAGAAGAGAAGGAGCCGTTGGCCTTGGGGTCAGGAAACGCTCGGGAAGCAGGATAGCCTGCCGTGGCACGAACAGCAGGCCGGTGGCAAGACAAGTGTCACCCGCTCCATGTGCGGAGCGATGGAACCCCGGCTGCTAAGGAGACATGAGGGGACGACTAGAGCAGAGGTTCGTGAACCACTCTGAGCAAGGAGTCTGGGCAGAAGCAGGCCTGTCCAGTGCCTCTGGTCCCAAGGGGACAGCATCTCCGTGGCCACCTGTCCCAAGGGCAGTCCTGGGCTTGCCACCAGGTGATATACCCGGAACGCTTAGAAACAAACCCATGGAGAAACAGGCAGTCAGATGCAGTCTTCCACCAAGATGTGGCAGCGATGAGGGTGGCAGGGGCTGTGCCGGGGAAAGAGTGGAGACAGAACCACACAGGTCCCCATCCAGTGCTCGGGCCGTGTGCAGTGATCCTGTCGCCTCCTCTCTCCTGTGGTGAAGGCACTGGCCCGAGTCTGCTTGAGCGCCAGAGCAAAAGGCAAAGCCTGAAGTACCCCAGGATGGTAATAAGCATAGAGTGCCATGCTAGGACACACACGCTGCTGCAGGGTTGTGACTGTGTCTACTTACTTCGGCATAGCAAGGTGAACCCCCGGCGTGAACTTAAAGCCCGGGAAAGCAAGACCCAAGAGGCACCAGCTCTCCGGCGTCTATTCTACCCTGCCGCGACAGAGTGAACACCCAAAGCCTTTGTGAGGAAGCAGCAGCGAAGTGCGGTTCTTGCCAAGCTGAAAACCTCTGCGAAAGCATAGCAGTCACTGGGAAATCAGAGTCGGTTCTGTGGTCTGCTGTTGCTACTTGCCTTAGCCTAGTATTCGTAGCAGGATGGGAGAAACCCGCATAGAGCGAAAGCCTCTTTGCCCTGGCAACCCCCCTGGGAAAGCACAGCATTCTTTGGGAAATCAGAGTCGGGTCTGTGGTATGCTCCTGTTTGGCTGACCTGGTCTCCACAGAACGGTGTGACAAAACCGCATGGAGCGAAAACCTCTTTGCCTGGGCATGCCTCTGCCTGAGAGAGAAGCGCGGTTGCGCCTGTGGATAGAGCCTTAAGGAAAGGGATACGTTTTTCACTGCGCTCCCCAGGAGCATGTCTGTGGAAAGTGCAGCACGCTGCCCGGGGAGAAGAGCAGGAGCCGTTTGTCTTCTGGTCTGGAAAAGGTTACCAAGCAGGAGAGCCGGCCCTGGCAGGCACAGCGGCCGGTGGCAATACAAGTGTCACCGGCTCCCTGTGCAGAGACGGAAGCCTGGCCTGCTAAGGAGACAGGAGGGGATGAGGTGGGCAGGTCGCGTGGTCCTCTCTTAGGAAGCAGTCTGGGCAGAGAGCATGCCTGTCCTGAGCCTCTGGGCTTAAGGAGACAGCAGCTCCTTGGCCACCTGTCCCTGGGGCAGACATGCACTAGCCACCAGGCGCATACCCTAAACTCGCAGAAACAGCTCCCTGAAATAATGGGGAGTCAGATGCCGTCTTCCTGCAGGATGTGGAAGCTTGGAGGAGGCACGGGGTTTAAGAGGAAGGAATGGGGACAGTCCCCAAAGCTCCCTATTCAGTGCATGGGCGGTGTGCAGGGATCCTGTCAGCTCTCCTTTCCTGTGGGGAAAGCACTGGCCTAGTCCGCGAGTCCGCCTGAGCGCCAGAGTAAAAGGCCAAGCGATGCCTACACTGGGAGCTGGTAGTGTGCATAGAGTGCCATCCTAGGCTACGCACGCTCCTGCAGCGTTGTGGCTGTGCCTGCTTAGTTAGGCCTGGCAGGGTGAACGCAGGACGCGAACATGGAGCCCGGGAAAGCAAGGCCCAAGAGGCACCAGCTCTCCCACAGCTCTTCTTCCCTGACTCAACTGAAGGCTTGCTGAGGAAGCAGCAGCGAAGTGCTGTTCGCTCCAAGCCAAAGCCTCTGCGAAAGCACAATATTCGCTGAGAAATGTTCTGCGGGCTGCTGCTGCTTGCCTGAGCCCAGTCTCGTGTGGGAGAAAACCGCATAGAGCGAAAGCCTCATTGCCTGGGCATCTCCCCTGGGAAAGCACTGCGTTCTTTGGGAAATCAGGGTTGGGCTGTGGGATGCTGCTACTGCTTGCCTGAGCTAGTCTCCGGAGCTCGGTGGAAGATACTCGCATGGAGCGAAATACCCTTTGCCATAGCATCCCCTCTGCCTCAGAGAGAAGCCAAGTGTGGGGAAGGCTCAGCACGCCGCCCCCAGAGAAGAGAAGGAGCCTTGGCCTTGGGGTCAGGAAACGCTCGGGAAGCAGGATAGCCTGCCGTGGCACGAACAGCAGGCCGGTGGCAAGACAAGTGTCACCCGCTCCATGTGCGGAGCGATGGAACCCCGGCTATTAAGGAGACATGAGGGGACGACTATGGCAGGGGCACGTGAACCACTCTGAGGAAGGAGTCTGGGCAGAAGCCAGGCCTGTCCAGTGCCTCTGGTCCCAAGGGGAGAGCATCTCCTTGGCCACCTGTCCCAAGGGCAGACTTGGGCTTGCCACCAGGTGCCATACCCGGAACTCACTGAAACAACCCCACGGAGAAACGGGCAGTCAGATGCCCTCTTACACCAAGATGTGGCAGCCATGTGGGTCGCAGGGGGTGTGCCGGGGAAAGAGTGGAGACAGACCTTCACAGTTCCCCATCCAGTGCACGGGCCGTGTGCAGTGATCATGTCGCCTCCTCTCTCCTGTGGTGAAGGCACTGGCCTAGACCCCGAATCTGCCTGAGCGCCAAGCAAAAGGCAAAGCCTTACGTACCCCAGGAGATGGAAATAGGCATAGAGTGCCATGCTAAGACACACACGCTGCTGCAGGGTTGTGACTGTGTCTACTTAGTTCGGCATAGTAAGGTGAACCCCCGGCGTGACCTTGTAGCCCAGGAAAGCAAGTCCCAAGAGGCAGCAACTCTCTCGCGGCTCTTCTTCCCTGTCGCTACAGAGCGAACTCCCAAAGGCTTTCTGAGGAAGCAGCAGCGAAATGCGGTTCGTGCCAAGCTGAAAAACTCTGCAAAAGCATAATAGTCGCTGGGAAATCAGAGTCGGTTCTGTGGGCTGCTTTTGTTGCTTGCCTTAGCCTAGTATTCGCAGCACTATGGGAGCATACGACATAGAGCGAAATCCTCTTTGCCCTGGCATCCCCTCTGGGAAAGCATAGCATTCTTTGCGAAACCAGATTCGGGTCTGAGAGATTCTCCTGTTGCCTGAGCTGGTCTCCTCAGCACGGTGTAATAAACCCGCATGGAACGAAATCTTCTTTGCCTGTGCATCTCTCTGCCTGAGAGAGAAGCGAGCTTGCGCCTGTGGAAAGAGCCTTAAGGAAAGGGACATGTCTTTCACGGCGCTCCCCAGGAGCATGTCTGTGAAAGGTGCAGCAAGCTGCCCAGTGAGAAGAGCAGGAGCCCTTGGCCTTCTGGTCTGGAAAAGGTTGCTAAGCAGGAGAGCCTTCCCAGGCAGGCACAGCGGCCGGTGACAATACAAGTGTCACTAGCTCCCTGTGCAGAGAAGGAAGTCTGGCCAGCTAAGGAGACAGGAGGGGATGAGGTGGGCAGGGCGCGTGGTCCTCTCTTAGGAAGGAGTCTGGGCAGAGAGCATGCCTGTCCTGAGCCTCTGGGCTTAAGGAGACAGCAGCTCCTTGGCCACCTGTCCCTGGGGCAGACATGCCCTAGCCACCAGGCGCCTACACTGAACTCGCAGAAACAGCTCCCTGAAATAACGGAGAGTCAGATGCCGACTTCCTCCAGGATGTGGAAGCTTGGAGGAGGCACGGGGTTTAAGGGGAAGGAGTGGGGACAGTCCCCCAATGCTCCCTATTAAGTGCACGGGCGGTGTGCTGGGATCCTGTCACCTTTCCTTTCCTGTGGGGAAAGCACTGGCCTAGTCCGCGAGTCCGCCTGAGCGCCAGAGTAAAAGGCCAAGCGATGCCTACACTGGGAGATGCTGGTGTGCATAGAGTGCCATCCAAGGCTACGCACGCTACAGCAGGGTGGTGGCTGTGTCTGCTTAGTTCGGCCTGGCAGGGTGAACGCAGGACGCGAACATGGAGCCCTGGAAAGCAAGGCCCAATAGGCAGCAGCTCTCCCACAGCTCTTCTTCCCTGACGCGACGGTAGCCTTACTAGGAAACAGCAGTGAAGTGCTGTTCGATCCAAGCTAAAGACTCTGCGAAATGTTCTGCAGGCTGCTGCTGCTTGCCAGAGCCCAGTCTCGCGGTGGGAGAAACCCGCATACAGCGAAAGCCTCTTTTCCTGGGCATCTCCCCTGGGGAAGCACAGCATTCCATGGGAAATGAGAGTTGGGTTTGGGATGCTGCTGTTGCTTGCCTGAGCTAGTCTCCGCAGCTCGGTGGAAGATACCCGCATGGATCGAAATACCCTTTGCCCTAGCATCCCCTCTGCCTGAGAGAGAAGCCAAGTGTGGGGAAGGCGCAGCACTCCGCCCCCGGAGAAGAGAAGGAGCCGTTGGCCTTGGGGTCAGGAAACGCTCGGGAAGCAGGATAGCCTGCCGTGGCACGAACAGCAGGCCGGTGGCAAGACAAGTGTCACCCGCTCCATGTGCGGAGCGATGGAACCCCGGCTGCTAAGGAGACATGAGGGGACGACTAGAGCAGAGGTTCGTGAACCACTCTGAGCAAGGAGTCTGGGCAGAAGCCAGGCCTGTCCAGTGCCTCTGGTCCCAAGGGGACAGCATCTCCGTGGCCACCTGTCCCAAGGGCAGTCCTGGGCTTGCCACCAGGTGATATACCCGGAACCCTTAGAAACAAACCCATGGAGAAACAGGCAGTCAGATGCAGTCTTCCACCAAGATGTGGCAGCGATGAGGGTGGCAGGGGCTGTGCCGGGGAAAGAGTGGAGACAGAACCACACAGTTCCCCATCCAGTGCTCGGGCCGTGTGCAGTGATCCTGTCGCCTCCTCTCTCCTGTGGTGAAGGCACTGGCCCGAGTCTGCTTGAGCGCCAGAGCAAAAGGCAAAGCCTGAAGTACCCCAGGATGGTAATAAGCATAGAGTGCCATGCTAGGACACACACGCTGCTGCAGGGTTGTGACTGTGTCTACTTACTACGGCATAGCAAGGTGAACCCCCGGCGTGAACTTAAAGCCCGGGAAAGCAAGACCCAAGAGGCACCAGCTCTCCGGCGTCTATTCTACCCTGCCGCGACAGAGTGAACACCCAAAGCCTTTGTGAGGAAGCAGCAGCGAAGTGCGGTTCTTGCCAAGCTGAAAACCTCTGCGAAAGCATAGCAGTCGCTGGGAAATCAGAGTCGGTTCTGTGGTCTGCTGTTGCTACTTGCCTTAGCCTAGTATTCGTAGCAGGATGGGAGAAACCCGCATAGAGCGAAAGCCTCTTTGCCCTGGCAACCCCCCTGGGAAAGCACAGCATTCTTTGGGAAATCAGAGTCGGGTCTGTGGTATGCTCCTGTTTGGCTGACTTGGTCTCCACAGAACGGTGTGACAAAACCGCATGGAGCGAAAACCTCTTTGCCTGGGCATGCCTCTGCCTGAGAGAGAAGCGCGGTTGCGCCTGTGGATAGAGCCTTAAGGAAAGGGATACGTTTTTCACTGCGCTCCCCAGGAGCATGTCTGTGGAACGTGCAGCACGCTGCCCGGGGAGAAGAGCAGGAGCCGTTTGTCTTCTGGTCTGGAAAAGGTTACCAAGCAGGAGAGCCGGCCCTGGCAGGCACAGCGGCCGGTGGCAATACAAGTGTCACGGGCTCCCTGTGCAGAGACGGAAGCCTGGCCTGCTAAGGAGACAGGAGGGGATGAGGTGGGCAGGTCGCGTGGTCCTCTCTTAGGAAGCAGTCTGGGCAGAGAGCATGCCTGTCCTGAGCCTCTGGGCTTAAGGAGACAGCAGCTCCTTGGCCACCTGTCCCTGGGGCAGACATGCACTAGCCACCAGGCGCATACCCTAAACTCGCAGAAACAGCTCCCTGAAATAATGGGGAGTCAGATGCCGTCTTCCTGCAGGATGTGGAAGCTTGGAGGAGGCACGGGGTTTAAGAGGAAGGAATGGGGACAGTCCCCAAAGCTCCCTATTCAGTGCATGGGCGGTGTGCAGGGATCCTGTCAGCTCTCCTTTCCTGTGGGGAAAGCACTGGCCTAGTCCGCGAGTCCGCCTGAGCGCCAGAGTAAAAGGCCAAGCGATGCCTACACTGGGAGCTGGTAGTGTGCATAGAGTGCCATCCTAGGCTACGCACGCTCCTGCAGCGTTGTGGCTGTGCCTGCTTAGTTAGGCCTGGCAGGGTGAACGCAGGACGCGAACATGGAGCCCGGGAAAGCAAGGCCCAAGAGGCACCAGCTCTCCCACAGCTCTTCTTCCCTGACTCAACTGAAGGCTTGCTGAGGAAGCAGCAGCGAAGTGCTGTTCGCTCCAAGCCAAAGCCTCTGCGAAAGCACAATATTCGCTGAGAAATGTTCTGCGGGCTGCTGCTGCTTGCCTGAGCCCAGTCTCGTGTGGGAGAAACCCGCATAGAGCGAAAGCCTCATTGCCTGGGCATCTCCCCTGGGAAAGCACTGCGTTCTTTGGGAAATCAGGGTTGGGCTGTGGGATGCTGCTACTGCTTGCCTGAGCTAGTCTCCGGAGCTCGGTGGAAGATACTCGCATGGAGCGAAATACCCTTTGCCATAGCATCCCCTCTGCCTGAGAGAGAAGCCAAGTGTGGGGAAGGCTCAGCACGCCGCCCCCAGAGAAGAGAAGGAGCCTTGGCCTTGGGGTCAGGAAACGCTCGGGAAGCAGGATAGCCTGCCGTGGCACGAACAGCAGGCCGGTGGCAAGACAAGTGTCACCCGCTCCATGTGCGGAGCGATGGAACCCCGGCTGCTAAGGAGACATGAGGGGACGACTATGGCAGGGGCACGTGAACCACTCTGAGGAAGGAGTCTGGGCAGAAGCCAGGCCTGTCCAGTGCCTCTGGTCCCAAGGGGAGAGCATCTCCTTGGCCACCTGTCCCAAGGGCAGACTTGGGCTTGCCACCAGGTGCCATACCCGGAACTCACTGAAACAACCCCACGGAGAAACGGGCAGTCAGATGCCCTCTTACACCAAGATGTGGCAGCCATGTGGGTCGCAGGGGGTGTGCCGGGGAAAGAGTGGAGACAGACCTTCACAGTTCCCCATCCAGTGCACGGGCCGTGTGCAGTGATCATGTCGCCTCCTCTCTCCTGTGGTGAAGGCACTGGCCTAGACCCCGAATCTGCCTGAGCGCCAAGCAAAAGGCAAAGCCTTACGTACCCCAGGAGATGGAAATAGGCATAGAGTGCCATGCTAAGACACACACGCTGCTGCAGGGTTGTGACTGTGTCTACTTAGTTCGGCATAGCAAGGTGAACCCCCGGCGTGACCTTGTAGCCCAGGAAAGCAAGTCCCAAGAGGCAGCAACTCTCTCGCGGCTCTTCTTCCCTATCGCTACAGAGCGAACTCCCAAAGGCTTTCTGAGGAAGCAGCAGCGAAATGCGGTTCGTGCCAAGCTGAAAAACTCTGCAAAAGCATAATAGTCGCTGGGAAATCAGAGTCGGTTCTGTGGGCTGCTTTTGTTGCTTGCCTTAGCCTAGTATTCGCAGCACTATGGGAGCATACGGCATAGAGCGAAATCCTCTTTGCCCTGGCATCCCCTCTGGGAAAGCATAGCATTCTTTGCGAAACCAGATTCGGGTCTGAGAGATTCTCCTGTTGCCTGAGCTGGTCTCCTCAGCACGGTGTAATAAACCCGCATGGAACGAAATCTTCTTTGCCTGTGCATCTCTCTGCCTGAGAGAGAAGCGAGCTTGCGCCTGTGGAAAGAGCCTTAAGGAAAGGGACATGTCTTTCACGGCGCTCCCCAGGAGCATGTCTGTGAAAGGTGCAGCAAGCTGCCCAGTGAGAAGAGCAGGAGCCCTTGGCCTTCTGGTCTGGAAAAGGTTGCTAAGCAGGAGAGCCTTCCCAGGCAGGCACAGCGGCCGGTGACAATACAAGTGTCACTAGCTCCCTGTGCAGAGAAGGAAGTCTGGCCAGCTAAGGAGACAGGAGGGGATGAGGTGGGCAGGGCGCGTGGTCCTCTCTTAGGAAGGAGTCTGGGCAGAGAGCATGCCTGTCCTGAGCCTCTGGGCTTAAGGAGACAGCAGCTCCTTGGCCACCTGTCCCTGGGGCAGACATGCCCTAGCCACCAGGCGCCTACACTGAACTCGCAGAAACAGCTCCCTGAAATAACGGAGAGTCAGATGCCGACTTCCTCCAGGATGTGGAAGCTTGGAGGAGGCACGGGGTTTAAGGGGAAGGAGTGGGGACAGTCCCCCAATGCTCCCTATTAAGTGCACGGGCGGTGTGCTGGGATCCTGTCACCTTTCCTTCCCTGTGGGGAAAGCACTGGCCTAGTCCGCGAGTCCGCCTGAGCGCCAGAGTAAAAGGCCAAGCGATGCCTACACTGGGAGCTGGTAGTGTGCATAGAGTGCCATCCTAGGCTACTCACGTTACTGCAGCGTGGTGGCTGTGCCTGCTTAGTTAGGCCTGGCAGGGTGAACGCAGGACGCGAACATGGAGCCCGGGAAAGCAAGGCCCAATAGGCAGCAGCTCTCCCACAGCTCTTCTTCCCTGACGCGACAGTAGCCTTACTAGGAAACAGCAGTGAAGTGCTGTTCGATCCAAGCTAAAGACTCTGCGAAATGTTCTGCAGGCTGCTGCTGCTTGCCAGAGCCCAGTCTCGCGGTGGGAGAAACCCGCATACAGCGAAAGCCTCTTTTCCTGGGCATCTCCCCTGGGGAAGCACAGCATTCCATGGGAAATGAGAGTTGGGTTTGGGATGCTGCTGTTGCTTGCCTGAGCTAGTCTCCGCAGCTCGGTGGAAGATACCCGCATGGATCGAAATACCCTTTGCCCTAGCATCCCCTCTGCCTGAGAGAGAAGCCAAGTGTGGGGAAGGCGCAGCACTCCGCCCCCGGAGAAGAGAAGGAGCCGTTGGCCTTGGGGTCAGGAAACGCTCGGGAAGCAGGATAGCCTGCCGTGGCACGAACAGCAGGCCGGTGGCAAGACAAGTGTCACGCGCTCCATGTGCGGAGCGATGGAACCCCGGCTGCTAAGGAGACATGAGGGGACGACTAGAGCAGAGGTTCGTGATCCACTCTGAGCAAGGAGTCTGGGCAGAAGCCAGGCCTGTCCAGTGCCTCTGGTCCCAAGGGGACAGCATCTCCGTGGCCACCTGTCCCAAGGGCAGTCCTGGGCTTGCCACCAGGTGATATACCCGGAACGCTTAGAAACAAACCCATGGAGAAACAGGCAGTCAGATGCAGTCTTCCACCAAGATGTGGCAGCGATGAGGGTGGCAGGGGCTGTACGGGGAAAGAGTGGAGACAGAACCACACAGGTCCCCATCCAGTGCTCGGGCCGTGTGCAGTGATCCTGTCGCCTCCTCTCTCCTGTGGTGAAGGCACTGGCCCGAGTCTGCTTGAGCGCCAGAGCAAAAGGCAAAGCCTTAAGTACCCCAGGATGGTAATAAGCATAGAGTGCCATGCTAGGACACACACGCTGCTGCAGGGTTGTGACTGTGTCTACTTACTTCGGCATAGCAAGGTGAACCCCCGGCGTGAACTTAAAGCCCGGGAAAGCAAGACCCAAGAGGCACCAGCTCTCCGGCGTCTATTCAACCCTGCCGCGACAGAGTGAACACCCAAAGCCTTTGTGAGGAAGCAGCAGCGAAGTGCGGTTCTTGCCAAGCTGAAAACCTCTGCGAAAGCATAGCAGTCGCTGGGAAATCAGAGTCGGTTCTGTGGTCTGCTGTTGCTACTTGCCTTAGCCTAGTATTCGTAGCAGGATGGGAGAAACCCGCATAGAGCGAAAGCCTCTTTGCCCTGGCAACCCCCCTGGGAAAGCACAGCATTCTTTGGGAAATCAGAGTCGGGTCTGTGGTATGCTCCTGTTTGGCTGACCTGGTCTCCACAGAACGGTGTGACAAAACCGCATGGAGCGAAAACCTCTTTGCCTGGGCATGCCTCTGCCTGAGAGAGAAGCGCGGTTGCGCCTGTGGATAGAGCCTTAAGGAAAGGGATACGTTTTTCACTGCGCTCCCCAGGAGCATGTCTGTGGAAAGTGCAGCACGCTGCCCGGGGAGAAGAGCAGGAGCCGTTTGTCTTCTGGTCTGGAAAAGGTTACCAAGCAGGAGAGCCGGCCCTGGCAGGCACAGCGGCCGGTGGCAATACAAGTGTCACCGGCTCCCTGTGCAGAGACGGAAGCCTGGCCTGCTAAGGAGACAGGAGGGGATGAGGTGGGCAGGTCGCCTGGTCCTCTCTTAGGAAGCAGTCTGGGCAGAGAGCATGCCTGTCCTGAGCCTCTGGGCTTAAGGAGACAGCAGCTCCTTGGCCACCTGTCCCTGGGGCAGACATGCACTAGCCACCAGGCGCATACCCTAAACTCGCAGAAACAGCTCCCTGAAATAATGGGGAGTCAGATGCCGTCTTCCTGCAGGATGTGGAAGCTTGGAGGAGGCACGGGGTTTAAGAGGAAGGAATGGGGACAGTCCCCAAAGCTCCCTATTCAGTGCATGGGCGGTGTGCAGGGATCCTGTCAGCTCTCCTTTCCTGTGGGGAAAGCACTGGCCTAGTCCGCGAGTCCGCCTGAGCGCCAGAGTAAAAGGCCAAGCGATGCCTACACTGGGAGCTGGTAGTGTGCATAGAGTGCCATCCTAGGCTACGCACGCTCCTGCAGCGTTGTGGCTGTGCCTGCTTAGTTAGGCCTGGCAGGGTGAACGCAGGACGCGAACATGGAGCCCGGGAAAGCAAGGCCCAAGAGGCACCAGCTCTCCCACAGCTCTTCTTCCCTGACTCAACTGAAGGCTTGCTGAGGAAGCAGCAGCGAAGTGCTGTTCGCTCCAAGCCAAAGCCTCTGCGAAAGCACAATATTCGCTGAGAAATGTTCTGCGGGCTGCTGCTGCTTGCCTGAGCCCAGTCTCGTGTGGGAGAAAACCGCATAGAGCGAAAGCCTCATTGCCTGGGCATCTCCCCTGGGAAAGCACTGCGTTCTTTGGGAAATCAGGGTTGGGCTGTGGGATGCTGCTACTGCTTGCCTGAGCTAGTCTCCGGAGCTCGGTGGAAGATACTCGCATGGAGCGAAATACCCTTTGCCATAGCATCCCCTCTGCCTGAGAGAGAAGCCAAGTGTGGGGAAGGCTCAGCACGCCGCCCCCAGAGAAGAGAAGGAGCCTTGGCCTTGGGGTCAGGAAACGCTCGGGAAGCTGGATAGCCTGCCGTGGCACGAACAGCAGGCCGGTGGCAAGACAAGTGTCACCCGCTCCATGTGCGGAGCGATGGAACCCCGGCTGCTAAGGAGACATGAGGGGACGACTATGGCAGGGGCACGTGAACCACTCTGAGGAAGGAGTCTGGGCAGAAGCCAGGCCTGTCCAGTGCCTCTGGTCCCAAGGGGAGAGCATCTCCTTGGCCACCTGTCCCAAGGGCAGACTTGGGCTTGCCACCAGGTGCCATACCCGGAACTCACTGAAACAACCCCACGGAGAAACGGGCAGTCAGATGCCCTCTTACACCAAGATGTGGCAGCCATGTGGGTCGCAGGGGGGTGTGCCGGGGAAAGAGTGGAGACAGACCTTCACAGTTCCCCATCCAGTGCACGGGCCGTGTGCAGTGATCATGTCGCCTCCTCTCTACTGTGGTGAAGGCACTGGCCTAGACCCCGAATCTGCCTGAGCGCCAAGCAAAAGGCAAAGCCTTACGTACCCCAGGAGTTGGAAATAGGCATAGAGTGCCATGCTAAGACACACACGCTGCTGCAGGGTTGTGACTGTGTCTACTTAGTTCGGCATAGCAAGGTGAACCCCCGGCGTGACCTTGTAGCCCAGGAAAGCAAGTCCCAAGAGGCAGCAACTCTCTCGCGGCTCTTCTTCCCTGTCGCTACAGAGCGAACTCCTAAAGGCTTTCTGAGGAAGCAGCAGCGAAATGCGGTTCGTGCCAAGCTGAAAAACTCTGCAAAAGCATAATAGTCGCTGGGAAATCAGAGTCGGTTCTGTGGGCTGCTTTTGTTGCTTGCCTTAGCCTAGTATTCGCAGCACTATGGGAGCATACGACATAGAGCGAAATCCTCTTTGCCCTGGCATCCCCTCTGGGAAAGCATAGCATTCTTTGCGAAACCAGATTCGGGTCTGAGAGATTCTCCTGTTGCCTGAGCTGGTCTCCTCAGCACGGTGTAATAAACCCGCATGGAACGAAATCTTCTTTGCCTGTGCATCTCTCTGCCTGAGAGAGAAGCGAGCTTGCGCCTGTGGAAAGAGCCTTAAGGAAAGGGACATGTCTTTCACGGCGCTCCCCAGGAGCATGTCTGTGAAAGGTGCAGCAAGCTGCCCAGTGAGAAGAGCAGGAGCCCTTGGCCTTCTGGTCTGGAAAAGGTTGCTAAGCAGGAGAGCCTTCCCAGGCAGGCACAGCGGCCGGTGACAATACAAGTGTCACTAGCTCCCTGTGCAGAGAAGGAAGTCTGGCCAGCTAAGGAGACAGGAGGGGATGAGGTGGGCAGGGCGCGTGGTCCTCTCTTAGGAAGGAGTCTGGGCAGAGAGCATGCCTGTCCTGAGCCTCTGGGCTTAAGGAGACAGCAGCTCCTTGGCCACCTGTCCCTAGGGCAGACATGCCCTAGCCACCAGGCGCCTACACTGAACTCGCAGAAACAGCTCCCTGAAATAACGGAGAGTCAGATGCCGACTTCCTCCAGGATGTGGAAGCTTGGAGGAGGCACGGGGTTTAAGGGGAAGGAGTGGGGACAGTCCCCCAATGCTCCCTATTAAGTGCACGGGCGGTGTGCTGGGATCCTGTCACCTTTCCTTTCCTGTGGGGAAAGCACTGGCCTAGTCCGCGAGTCCGCCTGAGCGCCAGAGTAAAAGGCCAAGCGATGCCTACACTGGGAGATGCTGGTGTGCATAGAGTGCCATCCAAGGCTACGCACGCTACAGCAGGGTGGTGGCTGTGTCTGCTTAGTTCGGCCTGGCAGGGTGAACGCAGGACGCGAACATGGAGCCCTGGAAAGCAAGGCCCAATAGGCAGCAGCTCTCCCACAGCTCTTCTTCCCTGACGCGACGGTAGCCTTACTAGGAAACAGCAGTGAAGTGCTGTTCGATCCAAGCTAAAGACTCTGCGAAATGTTCTGCAGGCTGCTGCTGCTTGCCAGAGCCCAGTCTCGCGGTGGGAGAAACCCGCATACAGCGAAAGCCTCTTTTCCTGGGCATCTCCCCTGGGGAAGCACAGCATTCCATGGGAAATGAGAGTTGGGTTTGGGATGCTGCTGTTGCTTGCCTGAGCTAGTCTCCGCAGCTCGGTGGAAGATACCCGCATGGATCGAAATACCCTTTGCCCTAGCATCCCCTCTGCCTGAGAGAAAAGCCAAGTGTGGGGAAGGCGCAGCACTCCGCCCCCGGAGAAGAGAAGGAGCCGTTGGCCTTGGGGTCAGGAAACGCTCGGGAAGCAGGATAGCCTGCCATGGCACGAACAGCAGGCCGGTGGCAAGACAAGTGTCACCCGCTCCATGTGCGGAGCGATGGAACCCCGGCTGCTAAGGAGACATGAGGGGACGACTAGAGCAGAGGTTCGTGAACCACTCTGAGCAAGGAGTCTGGGCAGAAGCCAGGCCTGTCCAGTGCCTCTGGTCCCAAGGGGACAGCATCTCCGTGGCCACCTGTCCCAAGGGCAGTCCTGGGCTTGCCACCAGGTGATATACCCGGAACGCTTAGAAACAAACCCATGGAGAAACAGGCAGTCAGATGCAGTCTTCCACCAAGATGTGGCAGCGATGAGGGTGGCAGGGGCTGTGCCGGGGAAAGAGTGGAGACAGAACCACACAGTTCCCCATCCAGTGCTCGGGCCATGTGCAGTAATCCTGTCGCCTCCTCTCTCCTGTGGTGAAGGCACTGGCCCGAGTCTGCTTGAGCGCCAGAGCAAAAGGCAAAGCCTGAAGTACCCCAGGATGGTAATAAGCATAGAGTGCCATGCTAGGACACACACGCTGCTGCAGGGTTGTGACTGTGTCTACTTACTTCGGCATAGCAAGGTGAACCCCCGGCGTGAACTTAAAGCCCGGGAAAGCAAGACCCAAGAGGCACCAGCTCTCCGGCGTCTATTCTACCCTGCCGCGACAGAGTGAACACCCAAAGCCTTTGTGAGGAAGCAGCAGCGAAGTGCGGTTCTTGCCAAGCTGAAAACCTCTGCGAAAGCATAGCAGTCGCTGGGAAATCAGAGTCGGTTCTGTGGTCTGCTGTTGCTACTTGCCTTAGCCTAGTATTCGTAGCAGGATGGGAGAAACCCGCATAGAGCGAAAGCCTCTTTGCCCTGGCAACCCCCCTGGGAAAGCACAGCATTCTTTGGGAAATCAGAGTCGGGTCTGTGGTATGCTCCTGTTTGGCTGACCTGGTCTCCAAAGAACGGTGTGACAAAACCGCATGGAGCGAAAACCTCTTTGCCTGGGCATGCCTCTGCCTGAGAGAGAAGCGCGGTTGCGCCTGTGGATAGAGCCTTAAGGAAAGGGATACGTTTTTCACTGCGCTCCCCAGGAGCATGTCTGTGGAAAGTGCAGCACGCTGCCCGGGGAGAAGAGCAGGAGCCGTTTGTCTTCTGGTCTGGAAAAGGTTACCAAGCAGGAGAGCCGGCCCTGGCAGGCACAGCGGCCGGTGGCAATACAAGTGTCACCGGCTCCCTGTGCAGAGACGGAAGCCTGGCCTGCTAAGGAGACAGGAGGGGATGAGGTGGGCAGGTCGCGTGGTCCTCTCTTAGGAAGCAGTCTGGGCAGAGAGCATGCCTGTCCTGAGCCTCTGGGCTTAAGGAGACAGCAGCTCCTTGGCCACCTGTCCCTGGGGCAGACATGCACTAGCCACCAGGCGCATACCCTAAACTCGCAGAAACAGCTCCCTGAAATAATGGGGAGTCAGATGCCGTCTTCCTGCAGGATGTGGAAGCTTGGAGGAGGCACGGGGTTTAAGAGGAAGGAATGGGGACAGTCCCCAAAGCTCCCTATTCAGTGCATGGGCGGTGTGCAGGGATCCTGTCAGCTCTCCTTTCCTGTGGGGAAAGCACTGGCCTAGTCCACGAGTCCGCCTGAGCGCCAGAGTAAAAGGCCAAGCGATGCCTACACTGGGAGCTGGTAGTGTGCATAGAGTGCCATCCTAGGCTACGCACGCTCCTGCAGCGTTGTGGCTGTGCCTGCTTAGTTAGGCCTGGCAGGGTGAACGCAGGACGCGAACATGGAGCCCGGGAAAGCAAGGCCCAAGAGGCACCAGCTCTCCCACAGCTCTTCTTCCCTGACTCAACTGAAGGCTTGCTGAGGAAGCAGCAGCGAAGTGCTGTTCGCTCCAAGCCAAAGCCTCTGCGAAAGCACAATATTCGCTGAGAAATGTTCTGCGGGCTGCTGCTGCTTGCCTGAGCCCAGTCTCGTGTGGGAGAAACCCGCATAGAGCGAAAGCCTCATTGCCTGGGCATCTCCCCTGGGAAAGCACTGCGTTCTTTGGGAAATCAGGGTTGGGCTGTGGGATGCTGCTACTGCTTGCCTGAGCTAGTCTCCGGAGCTCGGTGGAAGATACTCGCATGGAGCGAAATACCCTTTGCCATAGCATCCCCTCTGCCTGAGAGAGAAGCCAAGTGTGGGGAAGGCTCAGCACGCCGCCCCCAGAGAAGAGAAGGAGCCTTGGCCTTGGGGTCAGGAAACGCTCGGGAAGCAGGATAGCCTGCCGTGGCACGAACAGCAGGCCGGTGGCAAGACAAGTGTCACCCGCTCCATGTGCGGAGCGATGGAACCCCGGCTGCTAAGGAGACATGAGGGGACGACTATGGCAGGGGCACGTGAACCACTCTGAGGAAGGAGTCTGGGCAGAAGCCAGGCCTGTCCAGTGCCTCTGGTCCCAAGGGGAGAGCATCTCCTTGGCCACCTGTCCCAAGGGCAGACTTGGGCTTGCCACCAGGTGCCATACCCGGAACTCACTGAAACAACCCCACGGAGAAACGGGCAGTCAGATGCCCTCTTACACCAAGATGTGGCAGCCATGTGGGTCGCAGGGGGTGTGCCGGGGAAAGAGTGGAGACAGACCTTCACAGTTCCCCATCCAGTGCACGGGCCGTGTGCAGTGATCATGTCGCCTCCTCTCTCCTGTGGTGAAGGCACTGGCCTAGACCCCGAATCTGCCTGAGCGCCAAGCAAAAGGCAAAGCCTTACGTACCCCAGGAGATGGAAATAGGCATAGAGTGCCATGCTAAGACACACACGCTGCTGCAGGGTTGTGACTGTGTCTACTTAGTTCGGCATAGCAAGGTGAACCCCCGGCGTGACCTTGTAGCCCAGGAAAGCAAGTCCCAAGAGGCAGCAACTCTCTCGCGGCTCTTCTTCCCTGTCGCTACAGAGCGAACTCCCAAAGGCTTTCTGAGGAAGCAGCAGCGAAATGCGGTTCGTGCCAAGCTGAAAAACTCTGCAAAAGCATAATAGTCGCTGGGAAATCAGAGTCGGTTCTGTGGGCTGCTTTTGTTGCTTGCCTTAGCCTAGTATTCGCAGCACTATGGGAGCATACGGCATAGAGCGAAATCCTCTTTGCCCTGGCATCCCCTCTGGGAAAGCATAGCATTCTTTGCGAAACCAGATTCGGGTCTGAGAGATTCTCCTGATGCCTGAGCTGGTCTCCTCAGCACGGTGTAATAAACCCGCATGGAACGAAATCTTCTTTGCCTGTGCATCTCTCTGCCTGAGAGAGAAGCGAGCTTGCGCCTGTGGAAAGAGCCTTAAGGAAAGGGACATGTCTTTCACGGCGCTCCACAGGAGCATGTCTGTGAAAGGTGCAGCAAGCTGCCCAGTGAGAAGAGCAGGAGCCCTTGGCCTTCTGGTCTGGAAAAGGTTGCTAAGCAGGAGAGCCTTCCCAGGCAGGCACAGCGGCCGGTGACAATACAAGTGTCACTAGATCCCTGTGCAGAGAAGGAAGTCTGGCCAGCTAAGGAGACAGGAGGGGATGAGGTGGGCAGGGCGCGTGGTCCTCTCTTAGGAAGGAGTCTGGGCAGAGAGCATGCCTGTCCTGAGCCTCTGGGCTTAAGGAGACAGCAGCTCCTTGGCCACCTGTCCCTAGGGCAGACATGCCCTAGCCACCAGGCGCCTACACTGAACTCGCAGAAACAGCTCCCTGAAATAACGGAGAGTCAGATGCCGACTTCCTCCAGGATGTGGAAGCTTGGAGGAGGCACGGGGTTTAAGGGGAAGGAGTGGGGACAGTCCCCCAATGCTCCCTATTAAGTGCACGGGCGGTGTGCTGGGATCCTGTCACCTTTCCTTTCCTGTGGGGAAAGCAGTGGCCTAGTCCGCGAGTCCGCCTGAGCGCCAGAGTAAAAGGCCAAGCGATGCCTACACTGGGAGATGCTGGTGTGCATAGAGTGCCATCCAAGGCTACGCACGCTACAGCAGGGTGGTGGCTGTGTCTGCTTAGTTCGGCCTGGCAGGGTGAACGCAGGACGCGAACATGGAGCCCTGGAAAGCAAGGCCCAATAGGCAGCAGCTCTCCCACAGCTCTTCTTCCCTGACGCGACGGTAGCCTTACTAGGAAACAGCAGTGAAGTGCTGTTCGATCCAAGCTAAAGACTCTGCGAAATGTTCTGCAGGCTGCTGCTGCTTGCCAGAGCCCAGTCTCGCGGTGGGAGAAACCCGCATACAGCGAAAGCCTCTTTTCCTGGGCATCTCCCCTGGGGAAGCACAGCATTCCATGGGAAATGAGAGTTGGGTTTGGGATGCTGCTGTTGCTTGCCTGAGCTAGTCTCCGCAGCTCGGTGGAAGATACCCGCATGGATCGAAATACCCTTTGCCCTAGCATCCCCTCTGCCTGAGAGAGAAGCCAAGTGTGGGGAAGGCGCAGCACTCCGCCCCCGGAGAAGAGAAGGAGCCGTTGGCCTTGGGGTCAGGAAACGCTCGGGAAGCAGGATAGCCTGCCATGGCACGAACAGCAGGCCGGTGGCAAGACAAGTGTCACCCGCTCCATGTGCGGAGCGATGGAACCCCGGCTGCTAAGGAGACATGAGGGGACGACTAGAGCAGAGGTTCGTGAACCACTCTGAGCAAGGAGTCTGGGCAGAAGCCAGGCCTGTCCAGTGCCTCTGGTCCCAAGGGGACAGCATCTCCGTGGCCACCTGTCCCAAGGGCAGTCCTGGGCTTGCCACCAGGTGATATACCCGGAACGCTTAGAAACAAACCCATGGAGAAACAGGCAGTCAGATGCAGTCTTCCACCAAGATGTGGCAGCGATGAGGGTGGCAGGGGCTGTGCCGGGGAAAGAGTGGAGACAGAACCACACAGTTCCCCATCCAGTGCTCGGGCCGTGTGCAGTGATCCTGTCGCCTCCTCTCTCCTGTGGTGAAGGCACTGGCCCGAGTCTGCTTGAGCGCCAGAGCAAAAGGCAAAGCCTGAAGTACCCCAGGATGGTAATAAGCATAGAGTGCCATGCTAGGACACACACGCTGCTGCAGGGTTGTGACTGTGTCTACTTACTTCGGCATAGCAAGGTGAACCCCCGGCGTGAACTTAAAGCCCGGGAAAGCAAGACCCAAGAGGCACCAGCTCTCCGGCGTCTATTCTACCCTGCCGCGACAGAGTGAACACCCAAAGCCTTTGTGAGGAAGCAGCAGCGAAGTGCGGTTCTTGCCAAGCTGAAAACCTCTGCGAAAGCATAGCAGTCGCTGGGAAATCAGAGTCGGTTCTGTGGTCTGCTGTTGCTACTTGCCTTAGCCTAGTATTCGTAGCAGGATGGGAGAAACCCGCATAGAGCGAAAGCCTCTTTGCCCTGGCAACCCCCCTGGGAAAGCACAGCATTCTTTGGGAAATCAGAGTCGGGTCTGTGGTATGCTCCTGTTTGGCTGACCTGGTCTCCAAAGAACGGTGTGACAAAATCGCATGGAGCGAAAACCTCTTTGCCTGGGCATGCCTCTGCCTGAGAGAGAAGCGCGGTTGCGCCTGTGGATAGAGCCTTAAGGAAAGGGATACGTTTTTCACTGCGCTCCCCAGGAGCATGTCTGTGGAAAGTGCAGCACGCTGCCCGGGGAGAAGAGCAGGAGCCGTTTGTCTTCTGGTCTGGAAAAGGTTACCAAGCAGGAGAGCCGGCCCTGGCAGGCACAGCGGCCGGTGGCAATACAAGTGTCACCGGCTCCCTGTGCAGAGACGGAAGCCTGGCCTGCTAAGGAGACAGGAGGGGATGAGGTGGGCAGGTCGCGTGGTCCTCTCTTAGGAAGCAGTCTGGGCAGAGAGCATGCCTGTCCTGAGCCTCTGGGCTTAAGGAGACAGCAGCTCCTTGGCCACCTGTCCCTGGGGCAGACATGCACTAGCCACCAGGCGCATACCCTAAACTCCCAAAAACAGCTCCCTGAAATAATGGGGAGTCAGATGCCGTCTTCCTGCAGGATGTGGAAGCTTGGAGGAGGCACGGGGTTTAAGAGGAAGGAATGGGGACAGTCCCCAAAGCTCCCTATTCAGTGCATGGGCGGTGTGCAGGGATCCTGTCAGCTCTCCTTTCCTGTGGGGAAAGCACTGGCCTAGTCCGCGAGTCCGCCTGAGCGCCAGAGTAAAAGGCCAAGCGATGCCTACACTGGGAGCTGGTAGTGTGCATAGAGTGCCATCCTAGGCTACGCACGCTCCTGCAGCGTTGTGGCTGTGCCTGCTTAGTTAGGCCTGGCAGGGTGAACGCAGGACGCGAACATGGAGCCCGGGAAAGCAAGGCCCAAGAGGCACCAGCTCTCCCACAGCTCTTCTTCCCTGACTCAACTGAAGGCTTGCTGAGGAAGCAGCAGCGAAGTGCTGTTCGCTCCAAGCCAAAGCCTCTGCGAAAGCACAATATTCGCTGAGAAATGTTCTGCGGGCTGCTGCTGCTTGCCTGAGCCCAGTCTCGTGTGGGAGAAACCCGCATAGAGCGAAAGCCTCATTGCCTGGGCATCTCCCCTGGGAAAGCACTGCGTTCTTTGGGAAATCAGGGTTGGGCTGTGGGATGCTGCTACTGCTTGCCTGAGCTAGTCTCCGGAGCTCGGTGGAAGATACTCGCATGGAGCGAAATACCCTTTGCCATAGCATCCCCTCTGCCTGAGAGAGAAGCCAAGTGTGGGGAAGGCTCAGCACGCCGCCCCCAGAGAAGAGAAGGAGCCTTGGCCTTGGGGTCAGGAAACGCTCGGGAAGCAGGATAGCCTGCCGTGGCACGAACAGCAGGCCGGTGGCAAGACAAGTGTCACCCGCTCCATGTGCGGAGCGATGGAACCCCGGCTGCTAAGGAGACATGAGGGGACGACTATGGCAGGGGCACGTGAACCACTCTGAGGAAGGAGTCTGGGCAGAAGCCAGGCCTGTCCAGTGCCTCTGGTCCCAAGGGGAGAGCATCTCCTTGGCCACCTGTCCCAAGGGCAGACTTGGGCTTGCCACCAGGTGCCATACCCGGAACTCACTGAAACAACCCCACGGAGAAACGGGCAGTCAGATGCCCTCTTACACCAAGATGTGGCAGCCATGTGGGTCGCAGGGGGTGTGCCGGGGAAAGAGTGGAGACAGACCTTCACAGTTCCCCATCCAGTGCACGGGCCGTGTGCAGTGATCATGTCGCCTCCTCTCTCCTGTGGTGAAGGCACTGGCCTAGACCCCGAATCTGCCTGAGCGCCAAGCAAAAGGCAAAGCCTTACGTACCCCAGGAGATGGAAATAGGCATAGAGTGCCATGCTAAGACACACACGCTGCTGCAGGGTTGTGACTGTGTCTACTTAGTTCGGCATAGCAAGGTGAACCCCCGGCGTGACCTTGTAGCCCAGGAAAGCAAGTCCCAAGAGGCAGCAACTCTCTCGCGGCTCTTCTTCCCTGTCGCTACAGAGCGAACTCCCAAAGGCTTTCTGAGGAAGCAGCAGCGAAATGCGGTTCGTGCCAAGCTGAAAAACTCTGCAAAAGCATAATAGTCGCTGGGAAATCAGAGTCGGTTCTGTGGGCTGCTTTTGTTGCTTGCCTTAGCCTAGTATTTGCAGCACTATGGGAGCATACGGCATAGAGCGAAATCCTCTTTGCCCTGGCATCCCCTCTGGGAAAGCATAGCATTCTTTGCGAAACCAGATTCGGGTCTGAGAGATTCTCCTGATGCCTGAGCTGGTCTCCTCAGCACGGTGTAATAAACCCGCATGGAACGAAATCTTCTTTGCCTGTGCATCTCTCTGCCTGAGAGAGAAGCGAGCTTGCGCCTGTGGAAAGAGCCTTAAGGAAAGGGACATGTCTTTCACGGCGCTCCCCAGGAGCATGTCTGTGAAAGGTGCAGCAAGCTGCCCAGTGAGAAGAGCAGGAGCCCTTGGCCTTCTGGTCTGGAAAAGGTTGCTAAGCAGGAGAGCCTTCCCAGGCAGGCACAGCGGCCGGTGACAATACAAGTGTCACTAGATCCCTGTGCAGAGAAGGAAGTCTGGCCAGCTAAGGAAACAGGAGGGGATGAGGTGGGCAGGGCGCGTGGTCCTCTCTTAGGAAGGAGTCTGGGCAGAGAGCATGCCTGTCCTGAGCCTCTGGGCTTAAGGAGACAGCAGCTCCTTGGCCACCTGTCCCTGGGGCAGACATGCCCTAGCCACCAGGCGCCTACACTGAACTCGCAGAAACAGCTCCCTGAAATAACGGAGAGTCAGATGCCGACTTCCTCCAGGATGTGGAAGCTTGGAGGAGGCACGGGGTTTAAGGGGAAGGAGTGGGGACAGTCCCCCAATGCTCCCTATTAAGTGCACGGGCGGTGTGCTGGGATCCTGTCACCTTTCCTTTCCTGTGGGGAAAGCACTGGCCTAGTCCGCGAGTCCGCCTGAGCGCCAGAGTAAAAGGCCAAGCGATGCCTACACTGGGAGATGCTGGTGTGCATAGAGTGCCATCCAAGGCTACGCACGCTACAGCAGGGTGGTGGCTGTGTCTGCTTAGTTCGGCCTGGCAGGGTGAACGCAGGACGCGAACATGGAGCCCTGGAAAGCAAGGCCCAATAGGCAGCAGCTCTCCCACAGCTCTTCTTCCCTGACGCGACGGTAGCCTTACTAGGAAACAGCAGTGAAGTGCTGTTCGATCCAAGCTAAAGACTCTGCGAAATGTTCTGCAGGCTGCTGCTGCTTGCCAGAGCCCAGTCTCGCGGTGGGAGAAACCCGCATACAGCGAAAGCCTCTTTTCCTGGGCATCTCCCCTGGGGAAGCACAGCATTCCATGGGAAATGAGAGTTGGGTTTGGGATGCTGCTGTTGCTTGCCTGAGCTAGTCTCCGCAGCTCGGTGGAAGATACCCGCATGGATCGAAATACCCTTTGCCCTAGCATCCCCTCTGCCTGAGAGAGAAGCCAAGTGTGGGGAAGGCGCAGCACTCCGCCCCCGGAGCAGAGAAGGAGCCGTTGGCCTTGGGGTCAGGAAACGCTCGGGAAGCAGGATAGCCTGCCGTGGCACGAACAGCAGGCCGGTGGCAAGACAAGTGTCACCCGCTCCATGTGCGGAGCGATGGAACCCCGGCTGCTAAGGAGACATGAGGGGACGACTAGAGCAGAGGTTCGTGAACCACTCTGAGCAAGGAGTCTGGGCAGAAGCCAGGCCTGTCCAGTGCCTCTGGTCCCAAGGGGACAGCATCTCCGTGGCCACCTGTCCCAAGGGCAGTCCTGGGCTTGCCACCAGGTGATATACCCGGAACGCTTAGAAACAAACCCATGGAGAAACAGGCAGTCAGATGCAGTCTTCCACCAAGATGTGGCAGCGATGAGGGTGGCAGGGGCTGTGCCGGGGAAAGAGTGGAGACAGAACCACACAAATCCCCATCCAGTGCTCGGGCCGTGTGCAGTGATCCTGTCGCCTCCTCTCTCCTGTGGTGAAGGCACTGGCCCGAGTCTGCTTGAGCGCCAGAGCAAAAGGCAAAGCCTGAAGTACCCCAGGATGGTAATAAGCATAGAGTGCCATGCTAGGACACACACGCTGCTGCAGGGTTGTGACTGTGTCTACTTACTTCGGCATAGCAAGGTGAACCCCCGGCGTGAACTTAAAGCCCGGGAAAGCAAGACCCAAGAGGCACCAGCTCTCCGGCGTCTATTCTACCCTGCCGCGACAGAGTGAACACCCAAAGCCTTTGTGAGGAAGCAGCAGCGAAGTGCGGTACTTGCCAAGCTGAAAACCTCTGCGAAAGCATAGCAGTCGCTGGGAAATCAGAGTCGGTTCTGTGGTCTGCTGTTGCTACTTGCCTTAGCCTAGTATTCGTAGCAGGATGGGAGAAACCCGCATAGAGCGAAAGCCTCTTTGCCCTGGCAACCCCCCTGGGAAAGCACAGCATTCTTTGGGAAATCAGAGTCGGGTCTGTGGTATGCTCCTGTTTGGCTGACCTGGTCTCCAAAGAACGGTGTGACAAAACCGCATGGAGCGAAAACCTCTTTGCCTGGGCATGCCTCTGCCTGAGAGAGAAGCGCGGTTGCGCCTGTGGATAGAGCCTTAAGGAAAGGGATACGTTTTTCACTGCGCTCCCCAGGAGCATGTCTGTGGAAAGTGCAGCACGCTGCCCGGGGAGAAGAGCAGGAGCCGTTTGTCTTCTGGTCTGGAAAAGGTTACCAAGCAGGAGAGCCGGCCCTGGCAGGCACAGCGGCCGGTGGCAATACAAGTGTCACCGGCTCCCTGTGCAGAGACGGAAGCCTGGCCTGCTAAGGTGACAGGAGGGGATGAGGTGGGCAGGTCGCGTGGTCCTCTCTTAGGAAGCAGTCTGGGCAGAGAGCATGCCTGTCCTGAGCCTCTGGGCTTAAGGAGACAGCAGCTCCTTGGCCACCTGTCCCTGGGGCAGACATGCACTAGCCACCAGGCGCATACCCTAAACTCGCAGAAACAGCTCCCTGAAATAATGGGGAGTCAGATGCCGTCTTCCTGCAGGATGTGGAAGCTTGGAGGAGGCACGGGGTTTAAGAGGAAGGAATGGGGACAGTCCCCAAAGCTCCCTATTCAGTGCATGGGCGGTGTGCAGGGATCCTGTCAGCTCTCCTTTCCTGTGGGGAAAGCACTGGCCTAGTCCGCGAGTCCGCCTGAGCGCCAGAGTAAAAGGCCAAGCGATGCCTACACTGGGAGCTGGTAGTGTGCATAGAGTGCCATCCTAGGCTACGCACGCTCCTGCAGCGTTGTGGCTGTGCCTGCTTAGTTAGGCCTGGCAGGGTGAACGCAGGACGCGAACATGGAGCCCGGGAAAGCAAGGCCCAAGAGGCACCAGCTCTCCCACAGCTCTTCTTCCCTGACTCAACTGAAGGCTTGCTGAGGAAGCAGCAGCGAAGTGCTGTTCGCTCCAAGCCAAAGCCTCTGCGAAAGCACAATATTCGCTGAGAAATGTTCTGCGGGCTGCTGCTGCTTGCCTGAGCCCAGTCTCGTGTGGGAGAAACCCGCATAGAGCGAAAGCCTCATTGCCTGGGCATCTCCCCTGGGAAAGCACTGCGTTCTTTGGGAAATCAGGGTTGGGCTGTGGGATGCTGCTACTGCTTGCCTGAGCTAGTCTCCGGAGCTCGGTGGAAGATACTCGCATGGAGCGAAATACCCTTTGCCATAGCATCCCCTCTGCCTGAGAGAGAAGCCAAGTGTGGGGAAGGCTCAGCACGCCGCCCCCAGAGAAGAGAAGGAGCCTTGGCCTTGGGGTCAGGAAACGCTCGGGAAGCAGGATAGCCTGCCGTGGCACGAACAGCAGGCCGGTGGCAAGACAAGTGTCACCCGCTCCATGTGCGGAGCGATGGAACCCCGGCTGCTAAGGAGACATGAGGGGACGACTATGGCAGGGGCACGTGAACCACTCTGAGGAAGGAGTCTGGGCAGAAGCCAGGCCTGTCCAGTGCCTCTGGTCCCAAGGGGAGAGCATCTCCTTGGCCACCTGTCCCAAGGGCAGACTTGGGCTTGCCACCAGGTGCCATACCCGGAACTCACTGAAACAACCCCACGGAGAAACGGGCAGTCAGATGCCCTCTTACACCAAGATGTGGCAGCCATGTGGGTCGCAGGGGGTGTGCCGGGGAAAGAGTGGAGACAGACCTTCACAGTTCCCCATCCAGTGCACGGGCCGTGTGCAGTGATCCTGTCGCCTCCTCTCTCCTGTGGTGAAGGCACTGGCCTAGACCCCGAATCTGCCTGAGCGCCAAGCAAAAGGCAAAGCCTTACGTACCCCAGGAGATGGAAATAGGCATAGAGTGCCATGCTAAGACACACACGCTGCTGCAGGGTTGTGACTGTGTCTACTTAGTTCGGCATAGTAAGGTGAACCCCCGGCGTGACCTTGTAGCCCAGGAAAGCAAGTCCCAAGAGGCAGCAACTCTCTCGCGGCTCTTCTTCCCTGTCGCTACAGAGCGAACTCCCAAAGGCTTTCTGAGGAAGCAGCAGCGAAATGCGGTTCGTGCCAAGCTGAAAAACTCTGCAAAAGCATAATAGTCGCTGGGAAATCAGAGTCGGTTCTGTGGGCTGCTTTTGTTGCTTGCCTTAGCCTAGTATTCGCAGCACTATGGGAGCATACGGCATAGAGCGAAATCCTCTTTGCCCTGGCATCCCCTCTGGGAAAGCATAGCATTCTTTGCGAAACCAGATTCGGGTCTGAGAGATTCTCCTGTTGCCTGAGCTGGTCTCCTCAGCACGGTGTAATAAACCCGCATGGAACGAAATCTTCTTTGCCTGTGCATCTCTCTGCCTGAGAGAGAAGCGAGCTTGCGCCTGTGGAAAGAGCCTTAAGGAAAGGGACATGTCTTTCACGGCGCTCCCCAGGAGCATGTCTGTGAAAGGTGCAGCAAGCTGCCCAGTGAGAAGAGCAGGAGCCCTTGGCCTTCTGGTCTGGAAAAGGTTGCTAAGCAGGAGAGCCTTCCCAGGCAGGCACAGCGGCCGGTGACAATACAAGTGTCACTAGCTCCCTGTGCAGAGAAGGAAGTCTGGCCAGCTAAGGAGACAGGAGGGGATGAGGTGGGCAGGGCGCGTGGTCCTCTCTTAGGAAGGAGTCTGGGCAGAGAGCATGCCTGTCCTGAGCCTCTGGGCTTAAGGAGACAGCAGCTCCTTGGCCACCTGTCCCTGGGGCAGACATGCCCTAGCCACCAGGCGCCTACACTGAACTCGCAGAAACAGCTCCCTGAAATAACGGAGAGTCAGATGCCGACTTCCTCCAGGATGTGGAAGCTTGGAGGAGGCACGGGGTTTAAGGGGAAGGAGTGGGGACAGTCCCCCAATGCTCCCTATTAAGTGCACGGGCGGTGTGCTGGGATCCTGTCACCTTTCCTTTCTTGTGGGGAAAGCACTGGCCTAGTCCGCGAGTCCGCCTGAGCGCCAGAGTAAAAGGCCAAGCGATGCCTACACTGGGAGCTGGTAGTGTGCATAGAGTGCCATCCTAGGCTACGCACGCTCCTGCAGCGTGGTGGCTGTGCCTGCTTAGTTAGGCCTGGCAGGGTGAACGCAGGACGCGAACATGGAGCCCGGGAAAGCAAGGCCCAATAGGCAGCAGCTCTCCAACAGCTCTTCTTCCCTGACGCGACGGTAGCCTTACTAGGAAACAGCAGTGAAGTGCTGTTCGATCCAAGCTAAAGACTCTGCGAAATGTTCTGCAGGCTGCTGCTGCTTGCCAGAGCCCAGTCTCGCGGTGGGAGAAACCCGCATACAGCGAAAGCCTCTTTTCCTGGGCATCTCCCCTGGGGAAGCACAGCATTCCATGGGAAATGAGAGTTGGGTTTGGGATGCTGCTGTTGCTTGCCTGAGCTAGTCTCCGCAGCTCGGTGGAAGATACCCGCATGGATCGAAATACCCTTTGCCCTAGCATCCCCTCTGCCTGAGAGAGAAGCCAAGTGTGGGGAAGGCGCAGCACTCCGCCCCCGGAGAAGAGAAGGAGCCGTTGGCCTTGGGGTCAGGAAACGCTCGGGAAGCAGGATAGCCTGCCGTGGCACGAACAGCAGGCCGGTGGCAAGACAAGTGTTACGCGCTCCATGTGCGGAGCGATGGAACCCCGGCTGCTAAGGAGACATGAGGGGACGACTAGAGCAGAGGTTCGTGAACCACTCTGAGCAAGGAGTCTGGGCAGAAGCCAGGCCTGTCCAGTGCCTCTGGTCCCAAGGGGACAGCATCTCCGTGGCCACCTGTCCCAAGGGCAGTCCTGGGCTTGCCACCAGGTGATATACCCGGAACGCTTAGAAACAAACCCATGGAGAAACAGGCAGTCAGATGCAGTCTTCCACCAAGATGTGGCAGCGATGAGGGTGGCAGGGGCTGTGCCGGGGAAAGAGTGGAGACAGAACCACACAGTTCCCCATCCAGTGCTCGGGCCGTGTGCAGTGATCCTGTCGCCTCCTCTCTCCTGTGGTGAAGGCACTGGCCCGAGTCTGCTTGAGCGCCAGAGCAAAAGGCAAAGCCTGAAGTACCCCAGGATGGTAATAAGCATAGAGTGCCATGCTAGGACACACACGCTGCTGCAGGGTTGTGACTGTGTCTACTTACTTCGGCATAGCAAGGTGAACCCCCGGCGTGAACTTAAAGCCCGGGAAAGCAAGACCCAAGAGGCACCAGCTCTCCGGCGTCTATTCTACCCTGCCGCGACAGAGTGAACACCCAAAGCCTTTGTGAGGAAGCAGCAGCGAAGTGCGGTACTTGCCAAGCTGAAAACCTCTGCGAAAGCATAGCAGTCGCTGGGAAATCAGAGTCGGTTCTGTGGTCTGCTGTTGCTACTTGCCTTAGCCTAGTATTCGTAGCAGGATGGGAGAAACCCGCATAGAGCGAAAGCCTCTTTGCCCTGGCAACCCCCCTGGGAAAGCACAGCATTCTTTGGGAAATCAGAGTCGGGTCTGTGGTATGCTCCTGTTTGGCTGACCTGGTCTCCACAGAACGGTGTGACAAAACCGCATGGAGCGAAAACCTCTTTGCCTGGGCATGCCTCTGCCTGAGAGAGAAGCGCGGTTGCGCCTGTGGATAGAGCCTTAAGGAAAGGGATACGTTTTTCACTGCGCTCCCCAGGAGCATGTCTGTGGAAAGTGCAGCACGCTGCCCGGGGAGAAGAGCAGGAGCCGTTTGTCTTCTGGTCTGGAAAAGGTTACCAAGCAGGAGAGCCGGCCCTGGCAGGCACAGCGGCCGGTGGCAATACAAGTGTCACCGGCTCCCTGTGCAGAGACGGAAGCCTGGCCTGCTAAGGTGACAGGAGGGGATGAGGTGGGCAGGTCGCGTGGTCCTCTCTTAGGAAGCAGTCTGGGCAGAGAGCATGCCTGTCCTGAGCCTCTGGGCTTAAGGAGACAGCAGCTCCTTGGCCACCTGTCCCTGGGGCAGACATGCACTAGCCACCAGGCGCATACCCTAAACTCGCAGAAACAGCTCCCTGAAATAATGGGGAGTCAGATGCCGTCTTCCTGCAGGATGTGGAAGCTTGGAGGAGGCACGGGGTTTAAGAGGAAGGAATGGGGACAGTCCCCAAAGCTCCCTATTCAGTGCATGGGCGGTGTGCAGGGATCCTGTCAGCTCTCCTTTCCTGTGGGGAAAGCACTGGCCTAGTCCGCGAGTCCGCCTGAGCGCCAGAGTAAAAGGCCAAGCGATGCCTACACTGGGAGCTGGTAGTGTGCATAGAGTGCCATCCTAGGCTACGCACGCTCCTGCAGCGTTGTGGCTGTGCCTGCTTAGTTCGGCCTGGCAGGGTGAACGCAGGACGCGAACATGGAGCCCGGGAAAGCAAGGCCCAAGAGGCACCAGCTCTCCCACAGCTCTTCTTCCCTGACTCAACTGAAGGCTTGCTGAGGAAGCAGCAGCGAAGTGCTGTTCGCTCCAAGCCAAAGCCTCTGCGAAAGCACAATATTCGCTGAGAAATGTTCTGCGGGCTGCTGCTGCTTGCCTGAGCCCAGTCTCGTGTGGGAGAAACCCGCATAGAGCGAAAGCCTCATTGCCTGGGCATCTCCCCTGGGAAAGCACTGCGTTCTTTGGGAAATCAGGGTTGGGCTGTGGGATGCTGCTACTGCTTGCCTGAGCTAGTCTCCGGAGCTCGGTGGAAGATACTCGCATGGAGCGAAATACCCTTTGCCATAGCATCCCCTCTGCCTGAGAGAGAAGCCAAGTGTGGGGAAGGCTCAGCACGCCGCCCCCAGAGAAGAGAAGGAGCCTTGGCCTTGGGGTCAGGAAACGCTCGGGAAGCAGGATAGCCTGCCGTGGCACGAACAGCAGGCCGGTGGCAAGACAAGTGTCACCCGCTCCATGTGCGGAGCGATGGAACCCCGGCTGCTAAGGAGACATGAGGGGACGACTATGGCAGGGGCACGTGAACCACTCTGAGGAAGGAGTCTGGGCAGAAGCCAGGCCTGTCCAGTGCCTCTGGTCCCAAGGGGAGAGCATCTCCTTGGCCACCTGTCCCAAGGGCAGACTTGGGCTTGCCACCAGGTGCCATACCCGGAACTCACTGAAACAACCCCACGGAGAAACGGGCAGTCAGATGCCCTCTTACACCAAGATGTGGCAGCCATGTGGGTCGCAGGGGGTGTGCCGGGGAAAGAGTGGAGACAGACCTTCACAGTTCCCCATCCAGTGCACGGGCCGTGTGCAGTGATCCTGTCGCCTCCTCTCTCCTGTGGTGAAGGCACTGGCCTAGACCCCGAATCTGCCTGAGCGCCAAGCAAAAGGCAAAGCCTTACGTACCCCAGGAGATGGAAATAGGCATAGAGTGCCATGCTAAGACACACACGCTGCTGCAGGGTTGTGACTGTGTCTACTTAGTTCGGCATAGCAAGGTGAACCCCCGGCGTGACCTTGTAGCCCAGGAAAGCAAGTCCCAAGAGGCAGCAACTCTCTCGCGGCTCTTCTTCCCTGTCGCTACAGAGCGAACTCCCAAAGGCTTTCTGAGGAAGCAGCAGCGAAATGCGGTTCGTGCCAAGCTGAAAAACTCTGCAAAAGCATAATAGTCGCTGGGAAATCAGAGTCGGTTCTGTGGGCTGCTTTTGTTGCTTGCCTTAGCCTAGTATTCGCAGCACTATGGGAGCATACGGCATAGAGCGAAATCCTCTTTGCCCTGGCATCCCCTCTGGGAAAGCATAGCATTCTTTGCGAAACCAGATTCGGGTCTGAGAGATTCTCCTGTTGCCTGAGCTGGTCTCCTCAGCACGGTGTAATAAACCCGCATGGAACGAAATCTTCTTTGCCTGTGCATCTCTCTGCCTGAGAGAGAAGCGAGCTTGCGCCTGTGGAAAGAGCCTAAAGGAAAGGTACATGTCTTTCACGGCGCTCCCCAGGAGCATGTCTGTGAAAGGTGCAGCAAGCTGCCCAGTGAGAAGAGCAGGAGCCCTTGGCCTTCTGGTCTGGAAAAGGTTGCTAAGCAGGAGAGCCTTCCCAGGCAGGCACAGCGGCCGGTGACAATACAAGTGTCACTAGCTCCCTGTGCAGAGAAGGAAGTCTGGCCAGCTAAGGAGACAGGAGGGGATGAGGTGGGCAGGGCGCGTGGTCCTCTCTTAGGAAGGAGTCTGGGCAGAGAGCATGCCTGTCCTGAGCCTCTGGGCTTAAGGAGACAGCAGCTCCTTGGCCACCTGTCCCTGGGGCAGACATGCCCTAGCCACCAGGCGCCTACACTGAACTCGCAGAAACAGCTCCCTGAAATAACGGAGAGTCAGATGCCGACTTCCTCCAGGATGTGGAAGCTTGGAGGAGGCACGGGGTTTAAGGGGAAGGAGTGGGGACAGTCCCCCAATGCTCCCTATTAAGTGCACGGGCGGTGTGCTGGGATCCTGTCACCTTTCCTTTCCTGTGGGGAAAGCACTGGCCTAGTCCGCGAGTCCGCCTGAGCGCCAGAGTAAAAGGCCAAGCGATGCCTACACTGGGAGATGCTGGTGTGCATAGAGTGCCATCCAAGGCTACGCACGCTACAGCAGGGTGGTGGCTGTGTCTGCTTAGTTCGGCCTGGCAGGGTGAACGCAGGACGCGAACATGGAGCCCTGGAAAGCAAGGCCCAATAGGCAGCAGCTCTCCCACAGCTCTTCTTCCCTGACGCGACGGTAGCCTTACTAGGAAACAGCAGTGAAGTGCTGTTCGATCCAAGCTAAAGACTCTGCGAAATGTTCTGCAGGCTGCTGCTGCTTGCCAGAGCCCAGTCTCGCGGTGGGAGAAACCCGCATACAGCGAAAGCCTCTTTTCCTGGGCATCTCCCCTGGGGAAGCACAGCATTCCATGGGAAATGAGAGTTGGGTTTGGGATGCTGCTGTTGCTTGCCTGAGCTAGTCTCCGCAGCTCGGTGGAAGATACCCGCATGGATCGAAATACCCTTTGCCCTAGCATCCCCTCTGCCTGAGAGAGAAGCCAAGTGTGGGGAAGGCGCAGCACTCCGCCCCCGGAGAAGAGAAGGAGCCGTTGGCCTTGGGGTCAGGAAACGCTCGGGAAGCAGGATAGCCTGCCGTGGCACGAACAGCAGGCCGGTGGCAAGACAAGTGTCACCCGCTCCATGTGCGGAGCGATGGAACCCCGGCTGCTAAGGAGACATGAGGGGACGACTAGAGCAGAGGTTCGTGAACCACTCTGAGCAAGGAGTCTGGGCAGAAGCCAGGCCTGTCCAGTGCCTCTGGTCCCAAGGGGACAGCATCTCCGTGGCCACCTGTCCCAAGGGCAGTCCTGGGCTTGCCACCAGGTGATATACCCGGAACGCTTAGAAACAAACCCATGGAGAAACAGGCAGTCAGATGCAGTCTTCCACCAAGATGTGGCAGCGATGAGGGTGGCAGGGGCTGTGCCGGGGAAAGAGTGGACACAGAACCACACAGTTCCCCATCCAGTGCTCGGGCCGTGTGCAGTGATCCTGTCGCCTCCTCTCTCCTGTGGTGAAGGCACTGGCCCGAGTCTGCTTGAGCGCCAGAGCAAAAGGCAAAGCCTTAAGTACCCCAGGATGGTAATAAGCATAGAGTGCCATGCTAGGACACACACGCTGCTGCAGGGTTGTGACTGTGTCTACTTACTTCGGCATAGCAAGGTGAACCCCCGGCGTGAACTTAAAGCCCGGGAAAGCAAGACCCAAGAGGCACCAGCTCTCCGGCGTCTATTCTACCCTGCCGCGACAGAGTGAACACCCAAAGCCTTTGTGAGGAAGCAGCAGCGAAGTGCGGTTCTTGCCAAGCTGAAAACCTCTGCGAAAGCATAGCAGTCACTGGGAAATCAGAGTCGGTTCTGTGGTCTGCTGTTGCTACTTGCCTTAGCCTAGTATTCGTAGCAGGATGGGAGAAACCCGCATAGAGCGAAAGCCTCTTTGCCCTGGCAACCCCCCTGGGAAAGCACAGCATTCTTTGGGAAATCAGAGTCGGGTCTGTGGTATGCTCCTGTTTGGCTGACCTGGTCTCCAAGAACGGTGTGACAAAACCGCATGGAGCGAAAACCTCTTTGCCTGGGCATGCCTCTGCCTGAGAGAGAAGCGCGGTTGCGCCTGTGGATAGAGCCTTAAGGAAAGGGATACGTTTTTCACTGCGCTCCCCAGGAGCATGTCTGTGGAACGTGCAGCACGCTGCCCGGGGAGAAGAGCAGGAGCCGTTTGTCTTCTGGTCTGGAAAAGGTTACCAAGCAGGAGAGCCGGCCCTGGCAGGCACAGCGGCCGGTGGCAATACAAGTGTCACCGGCTCCCTGTGCAGAGACGGAAGCCTGGCCTGCTAAGGAGACAGGAGGGGATGAGGTGGGCAGGTCGCGTGGTCCTCTCTTAGGAAGCAGTCTGGGCAGAGAGCATGCCTGTCCTGAGCCTCTGGGCTTAAGGAGACAGCAGCTCCTTGGCCACCTGTCCCTGGGGCAGACATGCACTAGCCACCAGGCGCATACCCTAAACTCGCAGAAACAGCTCCCTGAAATAATGGGGAGTCAGATGCCGTCTTCCTGCAGGATGTGGAAGCTTGGAGGAGGCACGGGGTTTAAGAGGAAGGAATGGGGACAGTCCCCAAAGCTCCCTATTCAGTGCATGGGCGGTGTGCAGGGATCCTGTCAGCTCTCCTTTCCTGTGGGGAAAGCACTGGCCTAGTCCGCGAGTCCGCCTGAGCGCCAGAGTAAAAGGCCAAGCGATGCCTACACTGGGAGCTGGTAGTGTGCATAGAGTGCCATCCTAGGCTACGCACGCTCCTGCAGCGTTGTGGCTGTGCCTGCTTAGTTAGGCCTGGCAGGGTGAACGCAGGACGCGAACATGGAGCCCGGGAAAGCAAGGCCCAAGAGGCACCAGCTCTCCCACAGCTCTTCTTCCCTGACTCAACTGAAGGCTTGCTGAGGAAGCAGCAGCGAAGTGCTGTTCGCTCCAAGCCAAAGCCTCTGCGAAAGCACAATATTCGCTGAGAAATGTTCTGCGGGCTGCTGCTGCTTGCCTGAGCCCAGTCTCGTGTGGGAGAAACCCGCATAGAGCGAAAGCCTCATTGCCTGGGCATCTCCCCTGGGAAAGCACTGCGTTCTTTGGGAAATCAGGGTTGGGCTGTGGGATGCTGCTACTGCTTGCCTGAGCTAGTCTCCGGAGCTCGGTGGAAGATACTCGCATGGAGCGAAATACCCTTTGCCATAGCATCCCCTCTGCCTGAGAGAGAAGCCAAGTGTGGGGAAGGCTCAGCACGCCGCCCCCAGAGAAGAGAAGGAGCCTTGGCCTTGGGGTCAGGAAACGCTCGGGAAGCAGGATAGCCTGCCGTGGCACGAACAGCAGGCCGGTGGCAAGACAAGTGTCACCCGCTCCATGTGCGGAGCGATGGAACCCCGGCTGCTAAGGAGACATGAGGGGACGACTATGGCAGGGGCACGTGAACCACTCTGAGGAAGGAGTCTGGGCAGAAGCCAGGCCTGTCCAGTGCCTCTGGTCCCAAGGGGAGAGCATCTCCTTGGCCACCTGTCCCAAGGGCAGACTTGGGCTTGCCACCAGGTGCCATACCCGGAACTCACTGAAACAACCCCACGGAGAAACGGGCAGTCAGATGCCCTCTTACACCAAGATGTGGCAGCCATGTGGGTCGCAGGGGGTGTGCCGGGGAAAGAGTGGAGACAGACCTTCACAGTTCCCCATCCAGTGCACGGGCCGTGTGCAGTGATCCTGTCGCCTCCTCTCTCCTGTGGTGAAGGCACTGGCCTAGACCCCGAATCTGCCTGAGCGCCAAGCAAAAGGCAAAGCCTTACGTACCCCAGGAGATGGAAATAGGCATAGAGTGCCATGCTAAGACACACACGCTGCTGCAGGGTTGTGACTGTGTCTACTTAGTTCGGCATAGCAAGGTGAACCCCCGGCGTGACCTTGTAGCCCAGGAAAGCAAGTCCCAAGAGGCAGCAACTCTCTCGCGGCTCTTCTTCCCTGTCGCTACAGAGCGAACTCCCAAAGGCTTTCTGAGGAAGCAGCAGCGAAATGCGGTTCGTGCCAAGCTGAAAAACTCTGCAAAAGCATAATAGTCGCTGGGAAATCAGAGTCGGTTCTGTGGGCTGCTTTTGTTGCTTGCCTTAGCCTAGTATTCGCAGCACTATGGGAGCATACGGCATAGAGCGAAATCCTCTTTGCCCTGGCATCCCCTCTGGGAAAGCATAGCATTCTTTGCGAAACCAGATTCGGGTCTGAGAGATTCTCCTGTTGCCTGAGCTGGTCTCCTCAGCACGGTGTAATAAACCCGCATGGAACGAAATCTTCTTTGCCTGTGCATCTCTCTGCCTGAGAGAGAAGCGAGCTTGCGCCTGTGGAAAGAGCCTTAAGGAAAGGGACATGTCTTTCACGGCGCTCCCCAGGAGCATGTCTGTGAAAGGTGCAGCAAGCTGCCCAGTGAGAAGAGCAGGAGCCCTTGGCCTTCTGGTCTGGAAAAGGTTGCTAAGCAGGAGAGCCTTTCCAGGCAGGCACAGCGGCCGGTGACAATACAAGTGTCACTAGCTCCCTGTGCAGAGAAGGAAGTCTGGCCAGCTAAGGAGACAGGAGGGGATGAGGTGGGCAGGGCGCGTGGTCCTCTCTTAGGAAGGAGTCTGGGCAGAGAGCATGCCTGTCCTGAGCCTCTGGGCTTAAGGAGACAGCAGCTCCTTGGCCACCTGTCCCTGGGGCAGACATGCCCTAGCCACCAGGCGCCTACACTGAACTCGCAGAAACAGCTCCCTGAAATAACGGAGAGTCAGATGCCGACTTCCTCCAGGATGTGGAAGCTTGGAGGAGGCACGGGGTTTAAGGGGAAGGAGTGGGGACAGTCCCCCAATGCTCCCTATTAAGTGCACGGGCGGTGTGCTGGGATCCTGTCACCTTTCCTTTCCTGTGGGGAAAGCACTGGCCTAGTCCGCGAGTCCGCCTGAGCGCCAGAGTAAAAGGCCAAGCGATGCCTACACTGGGAGATGCTGGTGTGCATAGAGTGCCATCCAAGGCTACGCACGCTACAGCAGGGTGGTGGCTGTGTCTGCTTAGTTCGGCCTGGCAGGGTGAACGCAGGACGCGAACATGGAGCCCTGG
Source organism: Mustela nivalis (assembly GCF_964662115.1). Classification (NCBI taxonomy): domain Eukaryota; kingdom Metazoa; phylum Chordata; class Mammalia; order Carnivora; family Mustelidae; genus Mustela; species Mustela nivalis. The sequence continues at coordinate 122,482 of NW_028135669.1, forward strand.
AAAGCAAGGCCCAATAGGCAGCAGCTCTCCCACAGCTCTTCTTCCCTGACGCGACGGTAGCCTTACTAGGAAACAGCAGTGAAGTGCTGTTCGATCCAAGCTAAAGACTCTGCGAAATGTTCTGCAGGCTGCTGCTGCTTGCCAGAGCCCAGTCTCGCGGTGGGAGAAACCCGCATACAGCGAAAGCCTCTTTTCCTGGGCATCTCCCCTGGGGAAGCACAGCATTCCATGGGAAATGAGAGTTGGGTTTGGGATGCTGCTGTTGCTTGCCTGAGCTAGTCTCCGCAGCTCGGTGGAAGATACCCGCATGGATCGAAATACCCTTTGCCCTAGCATCCCCTCTGCCTCAGAGAGAAGCCAAGTGTGGGGAAGGCGCAGCACTCCGCCCCCGGAGCAGAGAAGGAGCCGTTGGCCTTGGGGTCAGGAAACGCTCGGGAAGCAGGATAGCCTGCCGTGGCACGAACAGCAGGCCGGTGGCAAGACAAGTGTCACCCGCTCCATGTGCGGAGCGATGGAACCCCGGCTGCTAAGGAGACATGAGGGGACGACTAGAGCAGAGGTTCGTGAACCACTCTGAGCAAGGAGTCTGGGCAGAAGCCAGGCCTGTCCAGTGCCTCTGGTCCCAAGGGGACAGCATCTCCGTGGCCACCTGTCCCAAGGGCAGTCCTGGGCTTGCCACCAGGTGATATACCCGGAACGCTTAGAAACAAACCCATGGAGAAACAGGCAGTCAGATGCAGTCTTCCACCAAGATGTGGCAGCGATGAGGGTGGCAGGGGCTGTGCCGGGGAAAGAGTGGAGACAGAACCACACAGTTCCCCATCCAGTGCTCGGGCCGTGTGCAGTGATCCTGTCGCCTCCTCTCTCCTGTGGTGAAGGCACTGGCCCGAGTCTGCTTGAGCGCCAGAGCAAAAGGCAAAGCCTGAAGTACCCCAGGATGGTAATAAGCATAGAGTGCCATGCTAGGACACACACGCTGCTGCAGGGTTGTGACTGTGTCTACTTACTTCGGCATAGCAAGGTGAACCCCCGGCATGAACTTAAAGCCCGGGAAAGCAAGACCCAAGAGGCACCAGCTCTCCGGCGTCTATTCTACCCTGCCGCGACAGAGTGAACACCCAAAGCCTTTGTGAGGAAGCAGCAGCGAAGTGCGGTTCTTGCCAAGCTGAAAACCTCTGCGAAAGCATAGCAGTCACTGGGAAATCAGAGTCGGTTCTGTGGTCTGCTGTTGCTACTTGCCTTAGCCTAGTATTCGTAGCAGGATGGGAGAAACCCGCATAGAGCGAAAGCCTCTTTGCCCTGGCAACCCCCCTGGGAAAGCACAGCATTCTTTGGGAAATCAGAGTCGGGTCTGTGGTATGCTCCTGTTTGGCTGACCTGGTCTCCACAGAACGGTGTGACAAAACCGCATGGAGCGAAAACCTCTTTGCCTGGGCATGCCTCTGCCTGAGAGAGAAGCGCGGTTGCGCCTGTGGATAGAGCCTTAAGGAAAGGGATACGTTTTTCACTGCGCTCCCCAGGAGCATGTCTGTGGAACGTGCAGCACGCTGCCCGGGGAGAAGAGCAGGAGCCGTTTGTCTTCTGGTCTGGAAAAGGTTACCAAGCAGGAGAGCCGGCCCTGGCAGGCACAGCGGCCGGTGGCAATACAAGTGTCACCGGCTCCCTGTGCAGAGACGGAAGCCTGGCCTGCTAAGGAGACAGGAGGGGATGAGGTGGGCAGGTCGCCTGGTCCTCTCTTAGGAAGCAGTCTGGGCAGAGAGCATGCCTGTCCTGAGCCTCTGGGCTTAAGGAGACAGCAGCTCCTTGGCCACCTGTCCCTGGGGCAGACATGCACTAGCCACCAGGCGCATACCCTAAACTCGCAGAAACAGCTCCCTGAAATAATGGGGAGTCAGATGCCGTCTTCCTGCAGGATGTGGAAGCTTGGAGGAGGCACGGGGTTTAAGAGGAAGGAATGGGGACAGTCCCCAAAGCTCCCTATTCAGTGCATGGGCGGTGTGCAGGGATCCTGTCAGCTCTCCTTTCCTGTGGGGAAAGCACTGGCCTAGTCCGCGAGTCCGCCTGAGCGCCAGAGTAAAAGGCCAAGCGATGCCTACACTGGGAGCTGGTAGTGTGCATAGAGTGCCATCCTAGGCTACGCACGCTCCTGCAGCGTTGTGGCTGTGCCTGCTTAGTTCGGCCTGGCAGGGTGAACGCAGGACGCGAACATGGAGCCCGGGAAAGCAAGGCCCAAGAGGCACCAGCTCTCCCACAGCTCTTCTTCCCTGACTCAACTGAAGGCTTGCTGAGGAAGCAGCAGCGAAGTGCTGTTCGCTCCAAGCCAAAGCCTCTGCGAAAGCACAATATTCGCTGAGAAATGTTCTGCGGGCTGCTGCTGCTTGCCTGAGCCCAGTCTCGTGTGGGAGAAACCCGCATAGAGCGAAAGCCTCATTGCCTGGGCATCTCCCCTGGGAAAGCACTGCGTTCTTTGGGAAATCAGGGTTGGGCTGTGGGATGCTGCTACTGCTTGCCTGAGCTAGTCTCCGGAGCTCGGTGGAAGATACTCGCATGGAGCGAAATACCCTTTGCCATAGCATCCCCTCTGCCTGAGAGAGAAGCCAAGTGTGGGGAAGGCTCAGCACGCCGCCCCCAGAGAAGAGAAGGAGCCTTGGCCTTGGGGTCAGGAAACGCTCGGGAAGCAGGATAGCCTGCCGTGGCACGAACAGCAGGCCGGTGGCAAGACAAGTGTCACCCGCTCCATGTGCGGAGCGATGGAACCCCGGCTGCTAAGGAGACATGAGGGGACGACTATGGCAGGGGCACGTGAACCACTCTGAGGAAGGAGTCTGGGCAGAAGCCAGGCCTGTCCAGTGCCTCTGGTCCCAAGGGGAGAGCATCTCCTTGGCCACCTGTCCCAAGGGCAGACTTGGGCTTGCCACCAGGTGCCATACCCGGAACTCACTGAAACAACCCCACGGAGAAACGGGCAGTCAGATGCCCTCTTACACCAAGATGTGGCAGCCATGTGGGTCGCAGGGGGTGTGCCGGGGAAAGAGTGGAGACAGACCTTCACAGTTCCCCATCCAGTGCACGGGCCGTGTGCAGTGATCATGTCGCCTCCTCTCTCCTGTGGTGAAGGCACTGGCCTAGACCCCGAATCTGCCTGAGCGCCAAGCAAAAGGCAAAGCCTTACGTACCCCAGGAGATGGAAATAGGCATAGAGTGCCATGCTAAGACACACACGCTGCTGCAGGGTTGTGACTGTGTCTACTTAGTTCGGCATAGCAAGGTGAACCCCCGGCGTGACCTTGTAGCCCAGGAAAGCAAGTCCCAAGAGGCAGCAACTCTCTCGCGGCTCTTCTTCCCTGTCGCTACAGAGCGAACTCCCAAAGGCTTTCTGAGGAAGCAGCAGCGAAATGCGGTTCGTGCCAAGCTGAAAAACTCTGCAAAAGCATAATAGTCGCTGGGAAATCAGAGTCGGTTCTGTGGGCTGCTTTTGTTGCTTGCCTTAGCCTAGTATTTGCAGCACTATGGGAGCATACGGCATAGAGCGAAATCCTCTTTGCCCTGGCATCCCCTCTGGGAAAGCATAGCATTCTTTGCGAAACCAGATTCGGGTCTGAGAGATTCTCCTGTTGCCTGAGCTTGTCTCCTCAGCACGGTGTAATAAACCCGCATGGAACGAAATCTTCTTTGCCTGTGCATCTCTCTGCCTGAGAGAGAAGCGAGCTTGCGCCTGTGGAAAGAGCCTTAAGGAAAGGGACATGTCTTTCACGGCGCTCCCCAGGAGCATGTCTGTGAAAGGTGCAGCAAGCTGCCCAGTGAGAAGAGCAGGAGCCCTTGGCCTTCTGGTCTGGAAAAGTTTGCTAAGCAGGAGAGCCTTCCCAGGCAGGCACAGCGGCCGGTGACAATACAAGTGTCACTAGCTCCCTGTGCAGAGAAGGAAGTCTGGCCAGCTAAGGAGACAGGAGGGGATGAGGTGGGCAGGGCGCGTGGTCCTCTCTTAGGAAGGAGTCTGGGCAGAGAGCATGCCTGTCCTGAGCCTCTGGGCTTAAGGAGACAGCAGCTCCTTGGCCACCTGTCCCTGGGGCAGACATGCCCTAGCCACCAGGCGCCTACACTGAACTCGCAGAAACAGCTCCCTGAAATAACGGAGAGTCAGATGCCGACTTCCTCCAGGATGTGGAAGCTTGGAGGAGGCACGGGGTTTAAGGGGAAGGAGTGGGGACAGTCCCCCAATGCTCCCTATTAAGTGCACGGGCGGTGTGCTGGGATCCTGTCACCTTTCCTTTCCTGTGGGGAAAGCACTGGCCTAGTCCGCGAGTCCGCCTGAGCGCCAGAGTAAAAGGCCAAGCGATGCCTACACTGGGAGATGCTGGTGTGCATACAGTGCCATCCAAGGCTACGCACGCTACAGCAGGGTGGTGGCTGTGTCTGCTTAGTTCGGCCTGGCAGGGTGAACGCAGGACGCGAACATGGAGCCCTGGAAAGCAAGGCCCAATAGGCAGCAGCTCTCCCACAGCTCTTCTTCCCTGACGCGACGGTAGCCTTACTAGGAAACAGCAGTGAAGTGCTGTTCGATCCAAGCTAAAGACTCTGCGAAATGTTCTGCAGGCTGCTGCTGCTTGCCAGAGCCCAGTCTCGCGGTGGGAGAAACCCGCATACAGCGAAAGCCTCTTTTCCTGGGCATCTCCCCTGGGGAAGCACAGCATTCCATGGGAAATGAGAGTTGGGTTTGGGATGCTGCTGTTGCTTGCCTGAGCTAGTCTCCGCAGCTCGGTGGAAGATACCCGCATGGATCGAAATACCCTTTGCCCTAGCATCCCCTCTGCCTGAGAGAGAAGCCAAGTGTGGGGAAGGCGCAGCACTCCGCCCCCGGAGAAGAGAAGGAGCCGTTGGCCTTGGGGTCAGGAAACGCTCGGGAAGCAGGATAGCCTGCCGTGGCACGAACAGCAGGCCGGTGGCAAGACAAGTGTCACGCGCTCCATGTGCGGAGCGATGGAACCCCGGCTGCTAAGGAGACATGAGGGGACGACTAGAGCAGAGGTTCGTGAACCACTCTGAGCAAGGAGTCTGGGCAGAAGCCAGGCCTGTCCAGTGCCTCTGGTCCCAAGGGGACAGCATCTCCGTGGCCACCTGTCCCAAGGGCAGTCCTGGGCTTGCCACCAGGTGATATACCCGGAACGCTTAGAAACAAACCCATGGAGAAACAGGCAGTCAGATGCAGTCTTCCACCAAGATGTGGCAGCGATGAGGGTGGCAGGGGCTGTGCCGGGGAAAGAGTGGAGACAGAACCACACAGTTCCCCATCCAGTGCTCGGGCCGTGTGCAGTGATCCTGTCGCCTCCTCTCTCCTGTGGTGAAGGCACTGGCCCGAGTCTGCTTGAGCGCCAGAGCAAAAGGCAAAGCCTTAAGTACCCCAGGATGGTAATAAGCATAGAGTGCCATGCTAGGACACACACGCTGCTGCAGGGTTGTGACTGTGTCTACTTACTTCGGCATAGCAAGGTGAACCCCCGGCGTGAACTTAAAGCCCGGGAAAGCAAGACCCAAGAGGCACCAGCTCTCCGGCGTCTATTCTACCCTGCCGCGACAGAGTGAACACCCAAAGCCTTTGTGAGGAAGCAGCAGCGAAGTGCGGTTCTTGCCAAGCTGAAAACCTCTGCGAAAGCATAGCAGTCGCTGGGAAATCAGAGTCGGTTCTGTGGTCTGCTGTTGCTACTTGCCTTAGCCTAGTATTCGTAGCAGGATGGGAGAAACCCGCATAGAGCGAAAGCCTCTTTGCCCTGGCAACCCCCCTGGGAAAGCACAGCATTCTTTGGGAAATCAGAGTCGGGTCTGTGGTATGCTCCTGTTTGGCTGACCTGGTCTCCACAGAACGGTGTGAGAAAACCGCATGGAGCGAAAACCTCTTTGCCTGGGCATGCCTCTGCCTGAGAGAGAAGCGCGGTTGCGCCTGTGGATAGAGCCTTAAGGAAAGGGATACGTTTTTCACTGCGCTCCCCAGGAGCATGTCTGTGGAACGTGCAGCACGCTGCCCGGGGAGAAGAGCAGGAGCCGTTTGTCTTCTGGTCTGGAAAAGGTTACCAAGCAGGAGAGCCGGCCCTGGCAGGCACAGCGGCCGGTGGCAATACAAGTGTCACCGGCTCCCTGTGCAGAGACGGAAGCCTGGCCTGCTAAGGAGACAGGAGGGGATGAGGTGGGCAGGTCGCGTGGTCCTCTCTTAGGAAGCAGTCTGGGCAGAGAGCATGCCTGTCCTGAGCCTCTGGGCTTAAGGAGACAGCAGCTCCTTGGCCACCTGTCCCTGGGGCAGACATGCACTAGCCACCAGGCGCATACCCTAAACTCGCAGAAACAGCTCCCTGAAATAATGGGGAGTCAGATGCCGTCTTCCTGCAGGATGTGGAAGCTTGGAGGAGGCACGGGGTTTAAGAGGAAGGAATGGGGACAGTCCCCAAAGCTCCCTATTCAGTGCATGGGCGGTGTGCAGGGATCCTGTCAGCTCTCCTTTCCTGTGGGGAAAGCACTGGCCTAGTCCGCGAGTCCGCCTGAGCGCCAGAGTAAAAGGCCAAGCGATGCCTACACTGGGAGCTGGTAGTGTGCATAGAGTGCCATCCTAGGCTACGCACGCTCCTGCAGCGTTGTGGCTGTGCCTGCTTAGTTAGGCCTGGCAGGGTGAACGCAGGACGCGAACATGGAGCCCGGGAAAGCAAGGCCCAAGAGGCACCAGCTCTCCCACAGCTCTTCTTCCCTGACTCAACTGAAGGCTTGCTGAGGAAGCAGCAGCGAAGTGCTGTTCGCTCCAAGCCAAAGCCTCTGCGAAAGCACAATATTCGCTGAGAAATGTTCTGCGGGCTGCTGCTGCTTGCCTGAGCCCAGTCTCGTGTGGGAGAAACCCGCATAGAGCGAAAGCCTCATTGCCTGGGCATCTCCCCTGGGAAAGCACTGCGTTCTTTGGGAAATCAGGGTTGGGCTGTGGGATGCTGCTACTGCTTGCCTGAGCTAGTCTCCGGAGCTCGGTGGAAGATACTCGCATGGAGCGAAATACCCTTTGCCATAGCATCCCCTCTGCCTGAGAGAGAAGCCAAGTGTGGGGAAGGCTCAGCACGCCGCCCCCAGAGAAGAGAAGGAGCCTTGGCCTTGGGGTCAGGAAACGCTCGGGAAGCAGGATAGCCTGCCGTGGCACGAACAGCAGGCCGGTGGCAAGACAAGTGTCACCCGCTCCATGTGCGGAGCGATGGAACCCCGGCTGCTAAGGAGACATGAGGGGACGACTATGGCAGGGGCACGTGAACCACTCTGAGGAAGGAGTCTGGGCAGAAGCCAGGCCTGTCCAGTGCCTCTGGTCCCAAGGGGAGAGCATCTCCTTGGCCACCTGTCCCAAGGGCAGACTTGGGCTTGCCACCAGGTGCCATACCCGGAACTCACTGAAACAACCCCACGGAGAAACGGGCAGTCAGATGCCCTCTTACACCAAGATGTGGCAGCCATGTGGGTCGCAGGGGGTGTGCCGGGGAAAGAGTGGAGACAGACCTTCACAGTTCCCCATCCAGTGCACGGGCCGTGTGCAGTGATCCTGTCGCCTCCTCTCTCCTGTGGTGAAGGCACTGGCCTAGACCCCGAATCTGCCTGAGCGCCAAGCAAAAGGCAAAGCCTTACGTACCCCAGGAGATGGAAATAGGCATAGAGTGCCATGCTAAGACACACACGCTGCTGCAGGGTTGTGACTGTGTCTACTTAGTTCGGCATAGCAAGGTGAACCCCCGGCGTGACCTTGTAGCCCAGGAAAGCAAGTCCCAAGAGGCAGCAACTCTCTCGCGGCTCTTCTTCCCTGTCGCTACAGAGCGAACTCCCAAAGGCTTTCTGAGGAAGCAGCAGCGAAATGCGGTTCGTGCCAAGCTGAAAAACTCTGCAAAAGCATAATAGTCGCTGGGAAATCAGAGTCGGTTCTGTGGGCTGCTTTTGTTGCTTGCCTTAGCCTAGTATTCGCAGCACTATGGGAGCATACGGCATAGAGCGAAATCCTCTTTGCCCTGGCATCCCCTCTGGGAAAGCATAGCATTCTTTGCGAAACCAGATTCGGGTCTGAGAGATTCTCCTGTTGCCTGAGCTGGTCTCCTCAGCACGGTGTAATAAACCCGCATGGAACGAAATCTTCTTTGCCTGTGCATCTCTCTGCCTGAGAGAGAAGCGAGCTTGCGCCTGTGGAAAGAGCCTAAAGGAAAGGGACATGTCTTTCACGGCGCTCCCCAGGAGCATGTCTGTGAAAGGTGCAGCAAGCTGCCCAGTGAGAAGAGCAGGAGCCCTTGGCCTTCTGGTCTGGAAAAGGTTGCTAAGCAGGAGAGCCTTCCCAGGCAGGCACAGCGGCCGGTGACAATACAAGTGTCACTAGCTCCCTGTGCAGAGAAGGAAGTCTGGCCAGCTAAGGAGACAGGAGGGGATGAGGTGGGCAGGGCGCGTGGTCCTCTCTTAGGAAGGAGTCTGGGCAGAGAGCATGCCTGTCCTGAGCCTCTGGGCTTAAGGAGACAGCAGCTCCTTGGCCACCTGTCCCTGGGGCAGACATGCCCTAGCCACCAGGCGCCTACACTGAACTCGCAGAAACAGCTCCCTGAAATAACGGAGAGTCAGATGCCGACTTCCTCCAGGATGTGGAAGCTTGGAGGAGGCACGGGGTTTAAGGGGAAGGAGTGGGGACAGTCCCCCAATGCTCCCTATTAAGTGCACGGGCGGTGTGCTGGGATCCTGTCACCTTTCCTTTCCTGTGGGGAAAGCACTGGCCTAGTCCGCGAGTCCGCCTGAGCGCCAGAGTAAAAGGCCAAGCGATGCCTACACTGGGAGATGCTGGTGTGCATAGAGTGCCATCCAAGGCTACGCACGCTACAGCAGGGTGGTGGCTGTGTCTGCTTAGTTCGGCCTGGCAGGGTGAACGCAGGACGCGAACATGGAGCCCTGGAAAGCAAGGCCCAATAGGCAGCAGCTCTCCCACAGCTCTTCTTCCCTGACGCGACGGTAGCCTTACTAGGAAACAGCAGTGAAGTGCTGTTCGATCCAAGCTAAAGACTCTGCGAAATGTTCTGCAGGCTGCTGCTGCTTGCCAGAGCCCAGTCTCGCGGTGGGAGAAACCCGCATACAGCGAAAGCCTCTTTTCCTGGGCATCTCCCCTGGGGAAGCACAGCATTCCATGGGAAATGAGAGTTGGGTTTGGGATGCTGCTGTTGCTTGCCTGAGCTAGTCTCCGCAGCTCGGTGGAAGATACCCGCATGGATCGAAATACCCTTTGCCCTAGCATCCCCTCTGCCTGAGAGAGAAGCCAAGTGTGGGGAAGGCGCAGCACTCCGCCCCCGGAGAAGAGAAGGAGCCGTTGGCCTTGGGGTCAGGAAACGCTCGGGAAGCAGGATAGCCTGCCGTGGCACGAACAGCAGGCCGGTGGCAAGACAAGTGTCACCCGCTCCATGTGCGGAGCGATGGAACCCCGGCTGCTAAGGAGACATGAGGGGACGACTAGAGCAGAGGTTCGTGAACCACTCTGAGCAAGGAGTCTGGGCAGAAGCCAGGCCTGTCCAGTGCCTCTGGTCCCAAGGGGACAGCATCTCCGTGGCCACCTGTCCCAAGGGCAGTCCTGGGCTTGCCACCAGGTGATATACCCGGAACGCTTAGAAACAAACCCATGGAGAAACAGGCAGTCAGATGCAGTCTTCCACCAAGATGTGGCAGCGATGAGGGTGGCAGGGGCTGTGCCGGGGAAAGAGTGGAGACAGAACCACACAGTTCCCCATCCAGTGCTCGGGCCGTGTGCAGTGATCCTGTCGCCTCCTCTCTCCTGTGGTGAAGGCACTGGCCCGAGTCTGCTTGAGCGCCAGAGCAAAAGGCAAAGCCTTAAGTACCCCAGGATGGTAATAAGCATAGAGTGCCATGCTAGGACACACACGCTGCTGCAGGGTTGTGACTGTGTCTACTTACTTCGGCATAGCAAGGTGAACCCCCGGCGTGAACTTAAAGCCCGGGAAAGCAAGACCCAAGAGGCACCAGCTCTCCGGCGTCTATTCTACCCTGCCGCGACAGAGTGAACACCCAAAGCCTTTGTGAGGAAGCAGCAGCGAAGTGCGGTTCTTGCCAAGCTGAAAACCTCTGCGAAAGCATAGCAGTCGCTGGGAAATCAGAGTCGGTTCTGTGGTCTGCTGTTGCTACTTGCCTTAGCCTAGTATTCGTAGCAGGATGGGAGAAACCCGCATAGAGCGAAAGCCTCTTTGCCCTGGCAACCCCCCTGGGAAAGCACAGCATTCTTTGGGAAATCAGAGTCGGGTCTGTGGTATGCTCCTGTTTGGCTGACCTGGTCTCCACAGAACGGTGTGAGAAAACCGCATGGAGCGAAAACCTCTTTGCCTGGGCATGCCTCTGCCTGAGAGAGAAGCGCGGTTGCGCCTGTGGATAGAGCCTTAAGGAAAGGGATACGTTTTTCACTGCGCTCCCCAGGAGCATGTCTGTGGAACGTGCAGCACGCTGCCCGGGGAGAAGAGCAGGAGCCGTTTGTCTTCTGGTCTGGAAAAGGTTACCAAGCAGGAGAGCCGGCCCTGGCAGGCACAGCGGCCGGTGGCAATACAAGTGTCACCGGCTCCCTGTGCAGAGACGGAAGCCTGGCCTGCTAAGGAGACAGGAGGGGATGAGGTGGGCAGGTCGCGTGGTCCTCTCTTAGGAAGCAGTCTGGGCAGAGAGCATGCCTGTCCTGAGCCTCTGGGCTTAAGGAGACAGCAGCTCCTTGGCCACCTGTCCCTGGGGCAGACATGCACTAGCCACCAGGCGCATACCCTAAACTCGCAGAAACAGCTCCCTGAAATAATGGGGAGTCAGATGCCGTCTTCCTGCAGGATGTGGAAGCTTGGAGGAGGCACGGGGTTTAAGAGGAAGGAATGGGGACAGTCCCCAAAGCTCCCTATTCAGTGCATGGGCGGTGTGCAGGGATCCTGTCAGCTCTCCTTTCCTGTGGGGAAAGCACTGGCCTAGTCCGCGAGTCCGCCTGAGCGCCAGAGTAAAAGGCCAAGCGATGCCTACACTGGGAGCTGGTAGTGTGCATAGAGTGCCATCCTAGGCTACGCACGCTCCTGCAGCGTTGTGGCTGTGCCTGCTTAGTTAGGCCTGGCAGGGTGAACGCAGGACGCGAACATGGAGCCCGGGAAAGCAAGGCCCAAGAGGCACCAGCTCTCCCACAGCTCTTCTTCCCTGACTCAACTGAAGGCTTGCTGAGGAAGCAGCAGCGAAGTGCTGTTCGCTCCAAGCCAAAGCCTCTGCGAAAGCACAATATTCGCTGAGAAATGTTCTGCGGGCTGCTGCTGCTTGCCTGAGCCCAGTCTCGTGTGGGAGAAACCCGCATAGAGCGAAAGCCTCATTGCCTGGGCATCTCCCCTGGGAAAGCACTGCGTTCTTTGGGAAATCAGGGTTGGGCTGTGGGATGCTGCTACTGCTTGCCTGAGCTAGTCTCCGGAGCTCGGTGGAAGATACTCGCATGGAGCGAAATACCCTTTGCCATAGCATCCCCTCTGCCTGAGAGAGAAGCCAAGTGTGGGGAAGGCTCAGCACGCCGCCCCCAGAGAAGAGAAGGAGCCTTGGCCTTGGGGTCAGGAAACGCTCGGGAAGCAGGATAGCCTGCCGTGGCACGAACAGCAGGCCGGTGGCAAGACAAGTGTCACCCGCTCCATGTGCGGAGCGATGGAACCCCGGCTGCTAAGGAGACATGAGGGGACGACTATGGCAGGGGCACGTGAACCACTCTGAGGAAGGAGTCTGGGCAGAAGCCAGGCCTGTCCAGTGCCTCTGGTCCCAAGGGGAGAGCATCTCCTTGGCCACCTGTCCCAAGGGCAGACTTGGGCTTGCCACCAGGTGCCATACCCGGAACTCACTGAAACAACCCCACGGAGAAACGGGCAGTCAGATGCCCTCTTACACCAAGATGTGGCAGCCATGTGGGTCGCAGGGGGTGTGCCGGGGAAAGAGTGGAGACAGACCTTCACAGTTCCCCATCCAGTGCACGGGCCGTGTGCAGTGATCCTGTCGCCTCCTCTCTCCTGTGGTGAAGGCACTGGCCTAGACCCCGAATCTGCCTGAGCGCCAAGCAAAAGGCAAAGCCTTACGTACCCCAGGAGATGGAAATAGGCATAGAGTGCCATGCTAAGACACACACGCTGCTGCAGGGTTGTGACTGTGTCTACTTAGTTCGGCATAGCAAGGTGAACCCCCGGCGTGACCTTGTAGCCCAGGAAAGCAAGTCCCAAGAGGCAGCAACTCTCTCGCGGCTCTTCTTCCCTGTCGCTACAGAGCGAACTCCCAAAGGCTTTCTGAGGAAGCAGCAGCGAAATGCGGTTCGTGCCAAGCTGAAAAACTCTGCAAAAGCATAATAGTCGCTGGGAAATCAGAGTCGGTTCTGTGGGCTGCTTTTGTTGCTTGCCTTAGCCTAGTATTCGCAGCACTATGGGAGCATACGGCATAGAGCGAAATCCTCTTTGCCCTGGCATCCCCTCTGGGAAAGCATAGCATTCTTTGCGAAACCAGATTCGGGTCTGAGAGATTCTCCTGTTGCCTGAGCTGGTCTCCTCAGCACGGTGTAATAAACCCGCATGGAACGAAATCTTCTTTGCCTGTGCATCTCTCTGCCTGAGAGAGAAGCGAGCTTGCGCCTGTGGAAAGAGCCTAAAGGAAAGGGACATGTCTTTCACGGCGCTCCCCAGGAGCATGTCTGTGAAAGGTGCAGCAAGCTGCCCAGTGAGAAGAGCAGGAGCCCTTGGCCTTCTGGTCTGGAAAAGGTTGCTAAGCAGGAGAGCCTTCCCAGGCAGGCACAGCGGCCGGTGACAATACAAGTGTCACTAGCTCCCTGTGCAGAGAAGGAAGTCTGGCCAGCTAAGGAGACAGGAGGGGATGAGGTGGGCAGGGCGCGTGGTCCTCTCTTAGGAAGGAGTCTGGGCAGAGAGCATGCCTGTCCTGAGCCTCTGGGCTTAAGGAGACAGCAGCTCCTTGGCCACCTGTCCCTGGGGCAGACATGCCCTAGCCACCAGGCGCCTACACTGAACTCGCAGAAACAGCTCCCTGAAATAACGGAGAGTCAGATGCCGACTTCCTCCAGGATGTGGAAGCTTGGAGGAGGCACGGGGTTTAAGGGGAAGGAGTGGGGACAGTCCCCCAATGCTCCCTATTAAGTGCACGGGCGGTGTGCTGGGATCCTGTCACCTTTCCTTTCCTGTGGGGAAAGCACTGGCCTAGTCCGCGAGTCCGCCTGAGCGCCAGAGTAAAAGGCCAAGCGATGCCTACACTGGGAGATGCTGGTGTGCATAGAGTGCCATCCAAGGCTACGCACGCTACAGCAGGGTGGTGGCTGTGTCTGCTTAGTTCGGCCTGGCAGGGTGAACGCAGGACGCGAACATGGAGCCCTGGAAAGCAAGGCCCAATAGGCAGCAGCTCTCCCACAGCTCTTCTTCCCTGACGCGACGGTAGCCTTACTAGGAAACAGCAGTGAAGTGCTGTTCGATCCAAGCTAAAGACTCTGCGAAATGTTCTGCAGGCTGCTGCTGCTTGCCAGAGCCCAGTCTCGCGGTGGGAGAAACCCGCATACAGCGAAAGCCTCTTTTCCTGGGCATCTCCCCTGGGGAAGCACAGCATTCCATGGGAAATGAGAGTTGGGTTTGGGATGCTGCTGTTGCTTGCCTGAGCTAGTCTCCGCAGCTCGGTGGAAGATACCCGCATGGATCGAAATACCCTTTGCCCTAGCATCCCCTCTGCCTGAGAGAGAAGCCAAGTGTGGGGAAGGCGCAGCACTCCGCCCCCGGAGAAGAGAAGGAGCCGTTGGCCTTGGGGTCAGGAAACGCTCGGGAAGCAGGATAGCCTGCCGTGGCACGAACAGCAGGCCGGTGGCAAGACAAGTGTCACCCGCTCCATGTGCGGAGCGATGGAACCCCGGCTGCTAAGGAGACATGAGGGGACGACTAGAGCAGAGGTTCGTGAACCACTCTGAGCAAGGAGTCTGGGCAGAAGCCAGGCCTGTCCAGTGCCTCTGGTCCCAAGGGGACAGCATCTCCGTGGCCACCTGTCCCAAGGGCAGTCCTGGGCTTGCCACCAGGTGATATACCCGGAACGCTTAGAAACAAACCCATGGAGAAACAGGCAGTCAGATGCAGTCTTCCACCAAGATGTGGCAGCGATGAGGGTGGCAGGGGCTGTGCCGGGGAAAGAGTGGAGACAGAACCACACAGTTCCCCATCCAGTGCTCGGGCCGTGTGCAGTGATCCTGTCGCCTCCTCTCTCCTGTGGTGAAGGCACTGGCCCGAGTCTGCTTGAGCGCCAGAGCAAAAGGCAAAGCCTTAAGTACCCCAGGATGGTAATAAGCATAGAGTGCCATGCTAGGACACACACGCTGCTGCAGGGTTGTGACTGTGTCTACTTACTTCGGCATAGCAAGGTGAACCCCCGGCGTGAACTTAAAGCCCGGGAAAGCAAGACCCAAGAGGCACCAGCTCTCCGGCGTCTATTCTACCCTGCCGCGACAGAGTGAACACCCAAAGCCTTTGTGAGGAAGCAGCAGCGAAGTGCGGTTCTTGCCAAGCTGAAAACCTCTGCGAAAGCATAGCAGTCGCTGGGAAATCAGAGTCGGTTCTGTGGTCTGCTGTTGCTACTTGCCTTAGCCTAGTATTCGTAGCAGGATGGGAGAAACCCGCATAGAGCGAAAGCCTCTTTGCCCTGGCAACCCCCCTGGGAAAGCACAGCATTCTTTGGGAAATCAGAGTCGGGTCTGTGGTATGCTCCTGTTTGGCTGACCTGGTCTCCACAGAACGGTGTGAGAAAACCGCATGGAGCGAAAACCTCTTTGCCTGGGCATGCCTCTGCCTGAGAGAGAAGCGCGGTTGCGCCTGTGGATAGAGCCTTAAGGAAAGGGATACGTTTTTCACTGCGCTCCCCAGGAGCATGTCTGTGGAACGTGCAGCACGCTGCCCGGGGAGAAGAGCAGGAGCCGTTTGTCTTCTGGTCTGGAAAAGGTTACCAAGCAGGAGAGCCGGCCCTGGCAGGCACAGCGGCCGGTGGCAATACAAGTGTCACCGGCTCCCTGTGCAGAGACGGAAGCCTGGCCTGCTAAGGAGACAGGAGGGGATGAGGTGGGCAGGTCGCGTGGTCCTCTCTTAGGAAGCAGTCTGGGCAGAGAGCATGCCTGTCCTGAGCCTCTGGGCTTAAGGAGACAGCAGCTCCTTGGCCACCTGTCCCTGGGGCAGACATGCACTAGCCACCAGGCGCATACCCTAAACTCGCAGAAACAGCTCCCTGAAATAATGGGGAGTCAGATGCCGTCTTCCTGCAGGATGTGGAAGCTTGGAGGAGGCACGGGGTTTAAGAGGAAGGAATGGGGACAGTCCCCAAAGCTCCCTATTCAGTGCATGGGCGGTGTGCAGGGATCCTGTCAGCTCTCCTTTCCTGTGGGGAAAGCACTGGCCTAGTCCGCGAGTCCGCCTGAGCGCCAGAGTAAAAGGCCAAGCGATGCCTACACTGGGAGCTGGTAGTGTGCATAGAGTGCCATCCTAGGCTACGCACGCTCCTGCAGCGTTGTGGCTGTGCCTGCTTAGTTAGGCCTGGCAGGGTGAACGCAGGACGCGAACATGGAGCCCGGGAAAGCAAGGCCCAAGAGGCACCAGCTCTCCCACAGCTCTTCTTCCCTGACTCAACTGAAGGCTTGCTGAGGAAGCAGCAGCGAAGTGCTGTTCGCTCCAAGCCAAAGCCTCTGCGAAAGCACAATATTCGCTGAGAAATGTTCTGCGGGCTGCTGCTGCTTGCCTGAGCCCAGTCTCGTGTGGGAGAAACCCGCATAGAGCGAAAGCCTCATTGCCTGGGCATCTCCCCTGGGAAAGCACTGCGTTCTTTGGGAAATCAGGGTTGGGCTGTGGGATGCTGCTACTGCTTGCCTGAGCTAGTCTCCGGAGCTCGGTGGAAGATACTCGCATGGAGCGAAATACCCTTTGCCATAGCATCCCCTCTGCCTGAGAGAGAAGCCAAGTGTGGGGAAGGCTCAGCACGCCGCCCCCAGAGAAGAGAAGGAGCCTTGGCCTTGGGGTCAGGAAACGCTCGGGAAGCAGGATAGCCTGCCGTGGCACGAACAGCAGGCCGGTGGCAAGACAAGTGTCACCCGCTCCATGTGCGGAGCGATGGAACCCCGGCTGCTAAGGAGACATGAGGGGACGACTATGGCAGGGGCACGTGAACCACTCTGAGGAAGGAGTCTGGGCAGAAGCCAGGCCTGTCCAGTGCCTCTGGTCCCAAGGGGAGAGCATCTCCTTGGCCACCTGTCCCAAGGGCAGACTTGGGCTTGCCACCAGGTGCCATACCCGGAACTCACTGAAACAACCCCACGGAGAAACGGGCAGTCAGATGCCCTCTTACACCAAGATGTGGCAGCCATGTGGGTCGCAGGGGGTGTGCCGGGGAAAGAGTGGAGACAGACCTTCACAGTTCCCCATCCAGTGCACGGGCCGTGTGCAGTGATCATGTCGCCTCCTCTCTCCTGTGGTGAAGGCACTGGCCTAGACCCCGAATCTGCCTGAGCGCCAAGCAAAAGGCAAAGCCTTACGTACCCCAGGAGATGGAAATAGGCATAGAGTGCCATGCTAAGACACACACGCTGCTGCAGGGTTGTGACTGTGTCTACTTAGTTCGGCATAGCAAGGTGAACCCCCGGCGTGACCTTGTAGCCCAGGAAAGCAAGTCCCAAGAGGCAGCAACTCTCTCGCGGCTCTTCTTCCCTGTCGCTACAGAGCGAACTCCCAAAGGCTTTCTGAGGAAGCAGCAGCGAAATGCGGTTCGTGCCAAGCTGAAAAACTCTGCAAAAGCATAATAGTCGCTGGGAAATCAGAGTCGGTTCTGTGGGCTGCTTTTGTTGCTTGCCTTAGCCTAGTATTCGCAGCACTATGGGAGCATACGGCATAGAGCGAAATCCTCTTTGCCCTGGCATCCCCTCTGGGAAAGCATAGCATTCTTTGCGAAACCAGATTCGGGTCTGAGAGATTCTCCTGTTGCCTGAGCTGGTCTCCTCAGCACGGTGTAATAAACCCGCATGGAACGAAATCTTCTTTGCCTGTGCATCTCTCTGCCTGAGAGAGAAGCGAGCTTGCGCCTGTGGAAAGAGCCTTAAGGAAAGGGACATGTCTTTCACGGCGCTCCCCAGGAGCATGTCTGTGAAAGGTGCAGCAAGCTGCCCAGTGAGAAGAGCAGGAGCCCTTGGCCTTCTGGTCTGGAAAAGGTTGCTAAGCAGGAGAGCCTTCCCAGGCAGGCACAGCGGCCGGTGACAATACAAGTGTCACTAGCTCCCTGTGCAGAGAAGGAAGTCTGGCCAGCTAAGGAGACAGGAGGGGATGAGGTGGGCAGGGCGCGTGGTCCTCTCTTAGGAAGGAGTCTGGGCAGAGAGCATGCCTGTCCTGAGCCTCTGGGCTTAAGGAGACAGCAGCTCCTTGGCCACCTGTCCCTGGGGCAGACATGCCCTAGCCACCAGGCGCCTACACTGAACTCGCAGAAACAGCTCCCTGAAATAACGGAGAGTCAGATGCCGACTTCCTCCAGGATGTGGAAGCTTGGAGGAGGCACGGGGTTTAAGGGGAAGGAGTGGGGACAGTCCCCCAATGCTCCCTATTAAGTGCACGGGCGGTGTGCTGGGATCCTGTCACCTTTCCTTTCCTGTGGGGAAAGCACTGGCCTAGTCCGCGAGTCCGCCTGAGCGCCAGAGTAAAAGGCCAAGCGATGCCTACACTGGGAGATGCTGGTGTGCATAGAGTGCCATCCAAGGCTACGCACGCTACAGCAGGGTGGTGGCTGTGTCTGCTTAGTTCGGCCTGGCAGGGTGAACGCAGGACGCGAACATGGAGCCCTGGAAAGCAAGGCCCAATAGGCAGCAGCTCTCCCACAGCTCTTCTTCCCTGACGCGACGGTAGCCTTACTAGGAAACAGCAGTGAAGTGCTGTTCGATCCAAGCTAAAGACTCTGCGAAATGTTCTGCAGGCTGCTGCTGCTTGCCAGAGCCCAGTCTCGCGGTGGGAGAAACCCGCATACAGCGAAAGCCTCTTTTCCTGGGCATCTCCCCTGGGGAAGCACAGCATTCCATGGGAAATGAGAGTTGGGTTTGGGATGCTGCTGTTGCTTGCCTGAGCTAGTCTCCGCAGCTCGGTGGAAGATACCCGCATGGATCGAAATACCCTTTGCCCTAGCATCCCCTCTGCCTGAGAGAGAAGCCAAGTGTGGGGAAGGCGCAGCACTCCGCCCCCGGAGAAGAGAAGGAGCCGTTGGCCTTGGGGTCAGGAAACGCTCGGGAAGCAGGATAGCCTGCCGTGGCACGAACAGCAGGCCGGTGGCAAGACAAGTGTCACCCGCTCCATGTGCGGAGCGATGGAACCCCGGCTGCTAAGGAGACATGAGGGGACGACTAGAGCAGAGGTTCGTGAACCACTCTGAGCAAGGAGTCTGGGCAGAAGCCAGGCCTGTCCAGTGCCTCTGGTCCCAAGGGGACAGCATCTCCGTGGCCACCTGTCCCAAGGGCAGTCCTGGGCTTGCCACCAGGTGATATACCCGGAACGCTTAGAAACAAACCCATGGAGAAACAGGCAGTCAGATGCAGTCTTCCACCAAGATGTGGCAGCGATGAGGGTGGCAGGGGCTGTGCCGGGGAAAGAGTGGAGACAGAACCACACAGTTCCCCATCCAGTGCTCGGGCCGTGTGCAGTGATCCTGTCGCCTCCTCTCTCCTGTGGTGAAGGCACTGGCCCGAGTCTGCTTGAGCGCCAGAGCAAAAGGCAAAGCCTTAAGTACCCCAGGATGGTAATAAGCATAGAGTGCCATGCTAGGACACACACGCTGCTGCAGGGTTGTGACTGTGTCTACTTACTTCGGCATAGCAAGGTGAACCCCCGGCGTGAACTTAAAGCCCGGGAAAGCAAGACCCAAGAGGCACCAGCTCTCCGGCGTCTATTCTACCCTGCCGCGACAGAGTGAACACCCAAAGCCTTTGTGAGGAAGCAGCAGCGAAGTGCGGTTCTTGCCAAGCTGAAAACCTCTGCGAAAGCATAGCAGTCGCTGGGAAATCAGAGTCGGTTCTGTGGTCTGCTGTTGCTACTTGCCTTAGCCTAGTATTCGTAGCAGGATGGGAGAAACCCGCATAGAGCGAAAGCCTCTTTGCCCTGGCAACCCCCCTGGGAAAGCACAGCATTCTTTGGGAAATCAGAGTCGGGTCTGTGGTATGCTCCTGTTTGGCTGACCTGGTCTCCACAGAACGGTGTGAGAAAACCGCATGGAGCGAAAACCTCTTTGCCTGGGCATGCCTCTGCCTGAGAGAGAAGCGCGGTTGCGCCTGTGGATAGAGCCTTAAGGAAAGGGATACGTTTTTCACTGCGCTCCCCAGGAGCATGTCTGTGGAACGTGCAGCACGCTGCCCGGGGAGAAGAGCAGGAGCCGTTTGTCTTCTGGTCTGGAAAAGGTTACCAAGCAGGAGAGCCGGCCCTGGCAGGCACAGCGGCCGGTGGCAATACAAGTGTCACCGGCTCCCTGTGCAGAGACGGAAGCCTGGCCTGCTAAGGAGACAGGAGGGGATGAGGTGGCAGGTCGCGTGGTCCTCTCTTAGGAAGCAGTCTGGGCAGAGAGCATGCCTGTCCTGAGCCTCTGGGCTTAAGGAGACAGCAGCTCCTTGGCCACCTGTCCCTGGGGCAGACATGCACTAGCCACCAGGCGCATACCCTAAACTCGCAGAAACAGCTCCCTGAAATAATGGGGAGTCAGATGCCGTCTTCCTGCAGGATGTGGAAGCTTGGAGGAGGCACGGGGTTTAAGAGGAAGGAATGGGGACAGTCCCCAAAGCTCCCTATTCAGTGCATGGGCGGTGTGCAGGGATCCTGTCAGCTCTCCTTTCCTGTGGGGAAAGCACTGGCCTAGTCCGCGAGTCCGCCTGAGCGCCAGAGTAAAAGGCCAAGCGATGCCTACACTGGGAGCTGGTAGTGTGCATAGAGTGCCATCCTAGGCTACGCACGCTCCTGCAGCGTTGTGGCTGTGCCTGCTTAGTTAGGCCTGGCAGGGTGAACGCAGGACGCGAACATGGAGCCCGGGAAAGCAAGGCCCAAGAGGCACCAGCTCTCCCACAGCTCTTCTTCCCTGACTCAACTGAAGGCTTGCTGAGGAAGCAGCAGCGAAGTGCTGTTCGCTCCAAGCCAAAGCCTCTGCGAAAGCACAATATTCGCTGAGAAATGTTCTGCGGGCTGCTGCTGCTTGCCTGAGCCCAGTCTCGTGTGGGAGAAACCCGCATAGAGCGAAAGCCTCATTGCCTGGGCATCTCCCCTGGGAAAGCACTGCGTTCTTTGGGAAATCAGGGTTGGGCTGTGGGATGCTGCTACTGCTTGCCTGAGCTAGTCTCCGGAGCTCGGTGGAAGATACTCGCATGGAGCGAAATACCCTTTGCCATAGCATCCCCTCTGCCTGAGAGAGAAGCCAAGTGTGGGGAAGGCTCAGCACGCCGCCCCCAGAGAAGAGAAGGAGCCTTGGCCTTGGGGTCAGGAAACGATCGGGAAGCAGGATAGCCTGCCGTGGCACGAACAGCAGGCCGGTGGCAAGACAAGTGTCACCCGCTCCATGTGCGGAGCGATGGAACCCCGGCTGCTAAGGAGACATGAGGGGACGACTATGGCAGGGGCACGTGAACCACTCTGAGGAAGGAGTCTGGGCAGAAGCCAGGCCTGTCCAGTGCCTCTGGTCCCAAGGGGAGAGCATCTCCTTGGCCACCTGTCCCAAGGGCAGACTTGGGCTTGCCACCAGGTGCCATACCCGGAACTCACTGAAACAACCCCACGGAGAAACGGGCAGTCAGATGCCCTCTTACACCAAGATGTGGCAGCCATGTGGGTCGCAGGGGGTGTGCCGGGGAAAGAGTGGAGACAGACCTTCACAGTTCCCCATCCAGTGCACGGGCCGTGTGCAGTGATCCTGTCGCCTCCTCTCTCCTGTGGTGAAGGCACTGGCCTAGACCCCGAATCTGCCTGAGCGCCAAGCAAAAGGCAAAGCCTTACGTACCCCAGGAGATGGAAATAGGCATAGAGTGCCATGCTAAGACACACACGCTGCTGCAGGGTTGTGACTGTGTCTACTTAGTTCGGCATAGCAAGGTGAACCCCCGGCGTGACCTTGTAGCCCAGGAAAGCAAGTCCCAAGAGGCAGCAACTCTCTCGCGGCTCTTCTTCCCTGTCGCTACAGAGCGAACTCCCAAAGGCTTTCTGAGGAAGCAGCAGCGAAATGCGGTTCGTGCCAAGCTGAAAAACTCTGCAAAAGCATAATAGTCGCTGGGAAATCAGAGTCGGTTCTGTGGGCTGCTTTTGTTGCTTGCCTTAGCCTAGTATTCGCAGCACTATGGGAGCATACGGCATAGAGCGAAATCCTCTTTGCCCTGGCATCCCCTCTGGGAAAGCATAGCATTCTTTGCGAAACCAGATTCGGGTCTGAGAGATTCTCCTGTTGCCTGAGCTGGTCTCCTCAGCACGGTGTAATAAACCCGCATGGAACGAAATCTTCTTTGCCTGTGCATCTCTCTGCCTGAGAGAGAAGCGAGCTTGCGCCTGTGGAAAGAGCCTTAAGGAAAGGGACATGTCTTTCACGGCGCTCCCCAGGAGCATGTCTGTGAAAGGTGCAGCAAGCTGCCCAGTGAGAAGAGCAGGAGCCCTTGGCCTTCTGGTCTGGAAAAGGTTGCTAAGCAGGAGAGCCTTCCCAGGCAGGCACAGCGGCCGGTGACAATACAAGTGTCACTAGCTCCCTGTGCAGAGAAGGAAGTCTGGCCAGCTAAGGAGACAGGAGGGGATGAGGTGGGCAGGGCGCGTGGTCCTCTCTTAGGAAGGAGTCTGGGCAGAGAGCATGCCTGTCCTGAGCCTCTGGGCTTAAGGAGACAGCAGCTCCTTGGCCACCTGTCCCTGGGGCAGACATGCCCTAGCCACCAGGCGCCTACACTGAACTCGCAGAAACAGCTCCCTGAAATAACGGAGAGTCAGATGCCGACTTCCTCCAGGATGTGGAAGCTTGGAGGAGGCACGGGGTTTAAGGGGAAGGAGTGGGGACAGTCCCCCAATGCTCCCTATTAAGTGCACGGGCGGTGTGCTGGGATCCTGTCACCTTTCCTTTCCTGTGGGGAAAGCACTGGCCTAGTCCGCGAGTCCGCCTGAGCGCCAGAGTAAAAGGCCAAGCGATGCCTACACTGGGAGATGCTGGTGTGCATAGAGTGCCATCCAAGGCTACGCACGCTACAGCAGGGTGGTGGCTGTGTCTGCTTAGTTCGGCCTGGCAGGGTGAACGCAGGACGCGAACATGGAGCCCTGGAAAGCAAGGCCCAATAGGCAGCAGCTCTCCCACAGCTCTTCTTCCCTGACGCGACGGTAGCCTTACTAGGAAACAGCAGTGAAGTGCTGTTCGATCCAAGCTAAAGACTCTGCGAAATGTTCTGCAGGCTGCTGCTGCTTGCCAGAGCCCAGTCTCGCGGTGGGAGAAACCCGCATACAGCGAAAGCCTCTTTTCCTGGGCATCTCCCCTGGGGAAGCACAGCATTCCATGGGAAATGAGAGTTGGGTTTGGGATGCTGCTGTTGCTTGCATGAGCTAGTCTCCGCAGCTCGGTGGAAGATACCCGCATGGATCGAAATACCCTTTGCCCTAGCATCCCCTCTGCCTGAGAGAGAAGCCAAGTGTGGGGAAGGCGCAGCACTCCGCCCCCGGAGAAGAGAAGGAGCCGTTGGCCTTGGGGTCAGGAAACGCTCGGGAAGCAGGATAGCCTGCCGTGGCACGAACAGCAGGCCGGTGGCAAGACAAGTGTCACCCGCTCCATGTGCGGAGCGATGGAACCCCGGCTGCTAAGGAGACATGAGGGGACGACTAGAGCAGAGGTTCGTGAACCACTCTGAGCAAGGAGTCTGGGCAGAAGCCAGGCCTGTCCAGTGCCTCTGGTCCCAAGGGGACAGCATCTCCGTGGCCACCTGTCCCAAGGGCAGTCCTGGGCTTGCCACCAGGTGATATACCCGGAACGCTTAGAAACAAACCCATGGAGAAACAGGCAGTCAGATGCAGTCTTCCACCAAGATGTGGCAGCGATGAGGGTGGCAGGGGCTGTGCCGGGGAAAGAGTGGAGACAGAACCACACAGTTCCCCATCCAGTGCTCGGGCCGTGTGCAGTGATCCTGTCGCCTCCTCTCTCCTGTGGTGAAGGCACTGGCCCGAGTCTGCTTGAGCGCCAGAGCAAAAGGCAAAGCCTTAAGTACCCCAGGATGGTAATAAGCATAGAGTGCCATGCTAGGACACACACGCTGCTGCAGGGTTGTGACTGTGTCTACTTACTTCGGCATAGCAAGGTGAACCCCCGGCGTGAACTTAAAGCCCGGGAAAGCAAGACCCAAGAGGCACCAGCTCTCCGGCGTCTATTCTACCCTGCCGCGACAGAGTGAACACCCAAAGCCTTTGTGAGGAAGCAGCAGCGAAGTGCGGTTCTTGCCAAGCTGAAAACCTCTGCGAAAGCATAGCAGTCGCTGGGAAATCAGAGTCGGTTCTGTGGTCTGCTGTTGCTACTTGCCTTAGCCTAGTATTCGTAGCAGGATGGGAGAAACCCGCATAGAGCGAAAGCCTCTTTGCCCTGGCAACCCCCCTGGGAAAGCACAGCATTCTTTGGGAAATCAGAGTCGGGTCTGTGGTATGCTCCTGTTTGGCTGACCTGGTCTCCAAAGAACGGTGTGACAAAACCGCATGGAGCGAAAACCTCTTTGCCTGGGCATGCCTCTGCCTGAGAGAGAAGCGCGGTTGCGCCTGTGGATAGAGCCTTAAGGAAAGGGATACGTTTTTCACTGCGCTCCCCAGGAGCATGTCTGTGGAAAGTGCAGCACGCTGCCCGGGGAGAAGAGCAGGAGCCGTTTGTCTTCTGGTCTGGAAAAGGTTACCAAGCAGGAGAGCCGGCCCTGGCAGGCACAGCGGCCGGTGGCAATACAAGTGTCACCGGCTCCCTGTGCAGAGACGGAAGCCTGGCCTGCTAAGGAGACAGGAGGGGATGAGGTGGGCAGGTCGCGTGGTCCTCTCTTAGGAAGCAGTCTGGGCAGAGAGCATGCCTGTCCTGAGCCTCTGGGCTTAAGGAGACAGCAGCTCCTTGGCCACCTGTCCCTGGGGCAGACATGCACTAGCCACCAGGCGCATACCCTAAACTCGCAGAAACAGCTCCCTGAAATAATGGGGAGTCAGATGCCGTCTTCCTGCAGGATGTGGAAGCTTGGAGGAGGCACGGGGTTTAAGAGGAAGGAATGGGGACAGTCCCCAAAGCTCCCTATTCAGTGCATGGGCGGTGTGCAGGGATCCTGTCAGCTCTCCTTTCCTGTGGGGAAAGCACTGGCCTAGTCCGCGAGTCCGCCTGAGCGCCAGAGTAAAAGGCCAAGCGATGCCTACACTGGGAGCTGGTAGTGTGCATAGAGTGCCATCCTAGGCTACGCACGCTCCTGCAGCGTTGTGGCTGTGCCTGCTTAGTTAGGCCTGGCAGGCTGAACGCAGGACGCGAACATGGAGCTCGGGAAAGCAAGGCCCAAGAGGCACCAGCTCTCCCACAGCTCTTCTTCCCTGACTCAACTGAAGGCTTGCTGAGGAAGCAGCAGCGAAGTGCTGTTCGCTCCAAGCCAAAGCCTCTGCGAAAGCACAATATTCGCTGAGAAATGTTCTGCGGGCTGCTGCTGCTTGCCTGAGCCCAGTCTCGTGTGGGAGAAACCCGCATAGAGCGAAAGCCTCATTGCCTGGGCATCTCCCCTGGGAAAGCACTGCGTTCTTTGGGAAATCAGGGTTGGGCTGTGGGATGCTGCTACTGCTTGCCTGAGCTAGTCTCCGGAGCTCGGTGGAAGATACTCGCATGGAGCGAAATACCCTTTGCCATAGCATCCCCTCTGCCTGAGAGAGAAGCCAAGTGTGGGGAAGGCTCAGCACGCCGCCCCCAGAGAAGAGAAGGAGCCTTGGCCTTGGGGTCAGGAAACGCTCGGGAAGCAGGATAGCCTGCCGTGGCACGAACAGCAGGCCGGTGGCAAGACAAGTGTCACCCGCTCCATGTGCGGAGCGATGGAACCTTGGCTGCTAAGGAGACATGAGGGGACGACTATGGCAGGGGCACGTGAACCACTCTGAGGAAGGAGTCTGGGCAGAAGCCAGGCCTGTCCAGTGCCTCTGGTCCCAAGGTGAGAGCATCACCTTGGCCACCTGTCCCAAGGGCAGACTTGGGCTTGCCACCAGGTGCCATACCCGGAACTCACTGAAACAACCCCACGGAGAAACGGGCAGTCAGATGCCCTCTTACACCAAGATGTGGCAGCCATGTGGGTCGCAGGGGGTGTGCCGGGGAAAGAGTGGAGACAGACCTTCACAGTTCCCCATCCAGTGCACGGGCCGTGTGCAGTGATCATGTCGCCTCCTCTCTCCTGTGGTGAAGGCACTGGCCTAGACCCCGAATCTGCCTGAGCGCCAAGCAAAAGGCAAAGCCTTACGTACCCCAGGAGATGGAAATAGGCATAGAGTGCCATGCTAAGACACACACGCTGCTGCAGGTTTGTGACTGTGTCTACTTAGTTCGGCATAGCAAGGTCAACCCCCGGCGTGACCTTGTAGCCCCGGAAAGCAAGTCCCAAGAGGCAGCAACTCTCTCGCGGCTCTTCTTCCCTGTCGCTACAGAGCGAACTCCCAAAGGCTTTCTGAGGAAGCAGCAGCGAAATGCGGTTCGTGCCAAGCTGAAAAACTCTGCAAAAGCATAATAGTCGCTGGGAAATCAGAGTCGGTTCTGTGGGCTGCTTTTGTTGCTTGCCTTAGCCTAGTATTCGCAGCACTATGGGAGCATACGGCATAGAGCGAAATCCTCTTTGCCCTGGCATCCCCTCTGGGAAAGCATAGCATTCTTTGCGAAACCAGATTCGGGTCTGAGAGATTCTCCTGTTGCCTGAGCTGGTCTCCTCAGCACGGTGTAATAAACCCGCATGGAACGAAATCTTCTTTGCCTGTGCATCTCTCTGCCTGAGAGAGAAGCGAGCTTGCGCCTGTGGAAAGAGCCTTAAGGAAAGGGACATGTCTTTCACGGCGCTCCCCAGGAGCATGTCTGTGAAAGGTGCAGCAAGCTGCCCAGTGAGAAGAGCAGGAGCCCTTGGCCTTCTGGTCTGGAAAAGGTTGCTAAGCAGGAGAGCCTTCCCAGGCAGGCACAGCGGCCGGTGACAATACAAGTGTCACTAGCTCCCTGTGCAGAGAAGGAAGTCTGGCCAGCTAAGGAGACAGGAGGGGATGAGGTGGGCAGGGCGCGTGGTCCTCTCTTAGGAAGGAGTCTGGGCAGAGAGCATGCCTGTCCTGAGCCTCTGGGCTTAAGGAGACAGCAGCTCCTTGGCTACCTGTCCCTGGGGCAGACATGCCCTAGCCACCAGGCGCCTACACTGAACTCGCAGAAACAGCTCCCTGAAATAACGGAGAGTCAGATGCCGACTTCCTCCAGGATGTGGAAGCTTGGAGGAGGCACGGGGTTTAAGGGGAAGGAGTGGGGACAGTCCCCCAATGCTCCCTATTAAGTGCACGGGCGGTGTGCTGGGATCCTGTCACCTTTCCTTTCCTGTGGGGAAAGCACTGGCCTAGTCCGCGAGTCCGCCTGAGCGCCAGAGTAAAAGGCCAAGCGATGCCTACACTGGGAGATGCTGGTGTGCATAGAGTGCCATCCAAGGCTACGCACGCTACAGCAGGGTGGTGGCTGTGTCTGCTTAGTTCGGCCTGGCAGGGTGAACGCAGGACGCGAACATGGAGCCCTGGAAAGCAAGGCCCAATAGGCAGCAGCTCTCCCACAGCTCTTCTTCCCTGACGCGACGGTAGCCTTACTAGGAAACAGCAGTGAAGTGCTGTTCGATCCAAGCTAAAGACTCTGCGAAATGTTCTGCAGGCTGCTGCTGCTTGCCAGAGCCCAGTCTCGCGGTGGGAGAAACCCGCATACAGCGAAAGCCTCTTTTCCTGGGCATCTCCCCTGGGGAAGCACAGCATTCCATGGGAAATGAGAGTTGGGTTTGGGATGCTGCTGTTGCTTGCCTGAGCTAGTCTCCGCAGCTCGGTGGAAGATACCCGCATGGATCGAAATACCCTTTGCCCTAGCATCCCCTCTGCCTGAGAGAGAAGCCAAGTGTGGGGAAGGCGCAGCACTCCGCCCCCGGAGAAGAGAAGGAGCCGTTGGCCTTGGGGTCAGGAAACGCTCGGGAAGCAGGATAGCCTGCCGTGGCACGAACAGCAGGCCGGTGGCAAGACAAGTGTCACCCGCTCCATGTGCGGAGCGATGGAACCCCGGCTGCTAAGGAGACATGAGGGGACGACTAGAGCAGAGGTTCGTGAACCACTCTGAGCAAGGAGTCTGGGCAGAAGCCAGGCCTGTCCAGTGCCTCTGGTCCCAAGGGGACAGCATCTCCGTGGCCACCTGTCCCAAGGGCAGTCCTGGGCTTGCCACCAGGTGATATACCCGGAACGCTTAGAAACAAACCCATGGAGAAACAGGCAGTCAGATGCAGTCTTCCACCAAGATGTGGCAGCGATGAGGGTGGCAGGGGCTGTGCCGGGGAAAGAGTGGAGACAGAACCACACAGTTCCCCATCCAGTGCTCGGGCCGTGTGCAGTGATCCTGTCGCCTCCTCTCTCCTGTGGTGAAGGCACTGGCCCGAGTCTGCTTGAGCGCCAGAGCAAAAGGCAAAGCCTTAAGTACCCCAGGATGGTAATAAGCATAGAGTGCCATGCTAGGACACACACGCTGCTGCAGGGTTGTGACTGTGTCTACTTACTTCGGCATAGCAAGGTGAACCCCCGGCGTGAACTTAAAGCCCGGGAAAGCAAGACCCAAGAGGCACCAGCTCTCCGGCGTCTATTCTACCCTGCCGCGACAGAGTGAACACCCAAAGCCTTTGTGAGGAAGCAGCAGCGAAGTGCGGTTCTTGCCAAGCTGAAAACCTCTGCGAAAGCATAGCAGTCGCTGGGAAATCAGAGTCGGTTCTGTGGTCTGCTGTTGCTACTTGCCTTAGCCTAGTATTCGTAGCAGGATGGGAGAAACCCGCATAGAGCGAAAGCCTCTTTGCCCTGGCAACCCCTCTGGGAAAGCACAGCATTCTTTGGGAAATCAGAGTCGGGTCTGTGGTATGCTCCTGTTTGGCTGACCTGGTCTCCACAGAACGGTGTGACAAAACCGCATGGAGCGAAAACCTCTTAGCCTGGGCATGCCTCTGCCTGAGAGAGAAGCGCGGTTGCGCCTGTGGATAGAGCCTTAAGGAAAGGGATACGTTTTTCACTGCGCTCCCCAGGAGCATGTCTGTGGAAAGTGCAGCACGCTGCCCGGGGAGAAGAGCAGGAGCGGTTTGTCTTCTGGTCTGGAAAAGGTTACCAAGCAGGAGAGCCGGCCCTGGCAGGCACAGCGGCCGGTGGCAATACAAGTGTCACCGGCTCCCTGTGCAGAGACGGAAGCCTGGCCTGCTAAGGAGACAGGAGGGGATGAGGTGGGCAGGTCGCGTGGTCCTCTCTTAGGAAGCAGTCTGGGCAGAGAGCATGCCTGTCCTGAGCCTCTGGGCTTAAGGAGACAGCAGCTCCTTGGCCACCTGTCCCTGGGGCAGACATGCACTAGCCACCAGGCGCATACCCTAAACTCGCAGAAACAGCTCCCTGAAATAATGGGGAGTCAGATGCCGTCTTCCTGCAGGATGTGGAAGCTTGGAGGAGGCACGGGGTTTAAGAGGAAGGAATGGGGACAGTCCCCAAAGCTCCCTATTCAGTGCATGGGCGGTGTGCAGGGATCCTGTCAGCTCTCCTTTCCTGTGGGGAAAGCACTGGCCTAGTCCGCGAGTCCGCCTGAGCGCCAGAGTAAAAGGCCAAGCGATGCCTACACTGGGAGCTGGTAGTGTGCATAGAGTGCCATCCTAGGCTACGCACGCTCCTGCAGCGTTGTGGCTGTGCCTGCTTAGTTAGGCCTGGCAGGGTGAACGCAGGACGCGAACATGGAGCCCGGGAAAGCAAGGCCCAAGAGGCACCAGCTCTCCCACAGCTCTTCTTCCCTGACTCAACTGAAGGCTTGCTGAGGAAGCAGCAGCGAAGTGCTGTTCGCTCCAAGCCAAAGCCTCTGCGAAAGCACAATATTCGCTGAGAAATGTTCTGCGGGCTGCTGCTGCTTGCCTGAGCCCAGTCTCGTGTGGGAGAAACCCGCATAGAGCGAAAGCCTCATTGCCTGGGCATCTCCCCTGGGAAAGCACTGCGTTCTTTGGGAAATCAGGGTTGGGCTGTGGGATGCTGCTACTGCTTGCCTGAGCTAGTCTCCGGAGCTCGGTGGAAGATACTCGCATGGAGCGAAATACCCTTTGCCATAGCATCCCCTCTGCCTGAGAGAGAAGCCAAGTGTGGGGAAGGCTCAGCACGCCGCCCCCAGAGAAGAGAAGGAGCCTTGGCCTTGGGGTCGGGAAACGCTCGGGAAGCAGGATAGCCTGCCGTGGCACGAACAGCAGGCCGGTGGCAAGACAAGTGTCACCCGCTCCTAGTGCGGAGCGATGGAACCCCGGCTGCTAAGGAGACATGAGGGGACGACTATGGCAGGGGCACGTGAACCACTCTGAGGAAGGAGTCTGGGCAGAAGCCAGGCCTGTCCAGTGCCTCTGGTCCCAAGGGGAGAGCATCTCCTTGGCCACCTGTCCCAAGGGCAGACTTGGGCTTGCCACCAGGTGCCATACCCGGAACTCACTGAAACAACCCCACGGAGAAACGGGCAGTCAGATGCCCTCTTACACCAAGATGTGGCAGCCATGTGGGTCGCAGGGGGTGTGCCGGGGAAAGAGTGGAGACAGACCTTCACAGTTCCCCATCCAGTGCACGGGCCGTGTGCAGTGATCATGTCGCCTCCTCTCTCCTGTGGTGAAGGCACTGGCCTAGACCCCGAATCTGCCTGAGCGCCAAGCAAAAGGCAAAGCCTTACGTACCCCAGGAGATGGAAATAG
This sequence comes from Mustela nivalis, assembly GCF_964662115.1. Classification (NCBI taxonomy): domain Eukaryota; kingdom Metazoa; phylum Chordata; class Mammalia; order Carnivora; family Mustelidae; genus Mustela; species Mustela nivalis. Next base: position 152,471 of record NW_028135669.1, read on the forward strand.
GCATAGAGTGCCATGCTAAGACACACACGCTGCTGCAGGGTTGTGACTGTGTCTACTTAGTTGGGCATAGCAAGGTGAACCCCCGGCGTGACCTTGTAGCCCAGGAAAGCAAGTCCCAAGAGGCAGCAACTCTCTCGCGGCTCTTCTTCCCTGTCGCTACAGAGCGAACTCCCAAAGGCTTTCTGAGGAAGCAGCAGCGAAATGCGGTTCGTGCCAAGCTGAAAAACTCTGCAAAAGCAAAATAGTCGCTGGGAAATCAGAGTCGGTTCTGTGGGCTGCTTTTGTTGCTTGCCTTAGCCTAGTATTCGCAGCACTATGGGAGCATACGGCATAGAGCGAAATCATCTTTGCCCTGGCATCCCCTCTGGGAAAGCATAGCATTCTTTGCGAAACCAGATTCGGGTCTGAGAGATTCTCCTGTTGCCTGAGCTGGTCTCCTCAGCACGGTGTAATAAACCCGCATGGAACGAAATCTTCTTTGCCTGTGCATCTCTCTGCCTGAGAGAGAAGCGAGCTTGCGCCTGTGGAAAGAGCCTTAAGGAAAGGGACATGTCTTTCACGGCGCTCCCCAGGAGCATGTCTGTGAAAGGTGCAGCAAGCTGCCCAGTGAGAAGAGCAGGAGCCCTTGGCCTTCTGGTCTGGAAAAGGTTGCTAAGCAGGAGAGCCTTCCCAGGCAGGCACAGCGGCCGGTGACAATACAAGTGTCACTAGCTCCCTGTGCAGAGAAGGAAGTCTGGCCAGCTAAGGAGACAGGAGGGGATGAGGTGGGCAGGGCGCGTGGTCCTCTCTTAGGAAGGAGTCTGGGCAGAGAGCATGCCTGTCCTGAGCCTCTGGGCTTAAGGAGACAGCAGCTCCTTGGCTACCTGTCCCTGGGGCAGACATGCCCTAGCCACCAGGCGCCTACACTGAACTCGCAGAAACAGCTCCCTGAAATAACGGAGAGTCAGATGCCGACTTCCTCCAGGATGTGGAAGCTTGGAGGAGGCACGGGGTTTAAGGGGAAGGAGTGGGGACAGTCCCCCAATGCTCCCTATTAAGTGCACGGGCGGTGTGCTGGGATCCTGTCACCTTTCCTTTCCTGTGGGGAAAGCACTGGCCTAGTCCGCGAGTCCGCCTGAGCGCCAGAGTAAAAGGCCAAGCGATGCCTACACTGGGAGATGCTGGTGTGCATAGAGTGCCATCCAAGGCTACGCACGCTACAGCAGGGTGGTGGCTGTGTCTGCTTAGTTCGGCCTGGCAGGGTGAACGCAGGACGCGAACATGGAGCCCTGGAAAGCAAGGCCCAATAGGCAGCAGCTCTCCCACAGCTCTTCTTCCCTGACGCGACGGTAGCCTTACTAGGAAACAGCAGTGAAGTGCTGTTCGATCCAAGCTAAAGACTCTGCGAAATGTTCTGCAGGCTGCTGCTGCTTGCCAGAGCCCAGTCTCGCGGTGGGAGAAACCCGCATACAGCGAAAGCCTCTTTTCCTGGGCATCTCCCCTGGGGAAGCACAGCATTCCATGGGAAATGAGAGTTGGGTTTGGGATGCTGCTGTTGCTTGCCTGAGCTAGTCTCCGCAGCTCGGTGGAAGATACCCGCATGGATCGAAATACCCTTTGCCCTAGCATCCCCTCTGCCTGAGAGAGAAGCCAAGTGTGGGGAAGGCGCAGCACTCCGCCCCCGGAGAAGAGAAGGAGCCGTTGGCCTTGGGGTCAGGAAACGCTCGGGAAGCAGGATAGCCTGCCGTGGCACGAACAGCAGGCCGGTGGCAAGACAAGTGTCACCCGCTCCATGTGCGGAGCGATGGAACCCCGGCTGCTAAGGAGACATGAGGGGACGACTAGAGCAGAGGTTCGTGAACCACTCTGAGCAAGGAGTCTGGGCAGAAGCCAGGCCTGTCCAGTGCCTCTGGTCCCAAGGGGACAGCATCTCCGTGGCCACCTGTCCCAAGGGCAGTCCTGGGCTTGCCACCAGGTGATATACCCGGAACGCTTAGAAACAAACCCATGGAGAAACAGGCAGTCAGATGCAGTCTTCCACCAAGATGTGGCAGCGATGAGGGTGGCAGGGGCTGTGCCGGGGAAAGAGTGGAGACAGAACCACACAGTTCCCCATCCAGTGCTCGGGCCGTGTGCAGTGATCCTGTCGCCTCCTCTCTCCTGTGGTGAAGGCACTGGCCCGAGTCTGCTTGAGCGCCAGAGCAAAAGGCAAAGCCTTAAGTACCCCAGGATGGTAATAAGCATAGAGTGCCATGCTAGGACACACACGCTGCTGCAGGGTTGTGACTGTGTCTACTTACTTCGGCATAGCAAGGTGAACCCCCGGCGTGAACTTAAAGCCCGGGAAAGCAAGACCCAAGAGGCACCAGCTCTCCGGCGTCTATTCTACCCTGCCGCGACAGAGTGAACACCCAAAGCCTTTGTGAGGAAGCAGCAGCGAAGTGCGGTTCTTGCCAAGCTGAAAACCTCTGCGAAAGCATAGCAGTCGCTGGGAAATCAGAGTCGGTTCTGTGGTCTGCTGTTGCTACTTGCCTTAGCCTAGTATTCGTAGCAGGATGGGAGAAACCCGCATAGAGCGAAAGCCTCTTTGCCCTGGCAACCCCTCTGGGAAAGCACAGCATTCTTTGGGAAATCAGAGTCGGGTCTGTGGTATGCTCCTGTTTGGCTGACCTGGTCTCCACAGAACGGTGTGACAAAACCGCATGGAGCGAAAACCTCTTAGCCTGGGCATGCCTCTGCCTGAGAGAGAAGCGCGGTTGCGCCTGTGGATAGAGCCTTAAGGAAAGGGATACGTTTTTCACTGCGCTCCCCAGGAGCATGTCTGTGGAAAGTGCAGCACGCTGCCCGGGGAGAAGAGCAGGAGCGGTTTGTCTTCTGGTCTGGAAAAGGTTACCAAGCAGGAGAGCCGGCCCTGGCAGGCACAGCGGCCGGTGGCAATACAAGTGTCACCGGCTCCCTGTGCAGAGACGGAAGCCTGGCCTGCTAAGGAGACAGGAGGGGATGAGGTGGGCAGGTCGCGTGGTCCTCTCTTAGGAAGCAGTCTGGGCAGAGAGCATGCCTGTCCTGAGCCTCTGGGCTTAAGGAGACAGCAGCTCCTTGGCCACCTGTCCCTGGGGCAGACATGCACTAGCCACCAGGCGCATACCCTAAACTCGCAGAAACAGCTCCCTGAAATAATGGGGAGTCAGATGCCGTCTTCCTGCAGGATGTGGAAGCTTGGAGGAGGCACGGGGTTTAAGAGGAAGGAATGGGGACAGTCCCCAAAGCTCCCTATTCAGTGCATGGGCGGTGTGCAGGGATCCTGTCAGCTCTCCTTTCCTGTGGGGAAAGCACTGGCCTAGTCCGCGAGTCCGCCTGAGCGCCAGAGTAAAAGGCCAAGCGATGCCTACACTGGGAGCTGGTAGTGTGCATAGAGTGCCATCCTAGGCTACGCACGCTCCTGCAGCGTTGTGGCTGTGCCTGCTTAGTTAGGCCTGGCAGGGTGAACGCAGGACGCGAACATGGAGCCCGGGAAAGCAAGGCCCAAGAGGCACCAGCTCTCCCACAGCTCTTCTTCCCTGACTCAACTGAAGGCTTGCTGAGGAAGCAGCAGCGAAGTGCTGTTCGCTCCAAGCCAAAGCCTCTGCGAAAGCACAATATTCGCTGAGAAATGTTCTGCGGGCTGCTGCTGCTTGCCTGAGCCCAGTCTCGTGTGGGAGAAACCCGCATAGAGCGAAAGCCTCATTGCCTGGGCATCTCCCCTGGGAAAGCACTGCGTTCTTTGGGAAATCAGGGTTGGGCTGTGGGATGCTGCTACTGCTTGCCTGAGCTAGTCTCCGGAGCTCGGTGGAAGATACTCGCATGGAGCGAAATACCCTTTGCCATAGCATCCCCTCTGCCTGAGAGAGAAGCCAAGTGTGGGGAAGGCTCAGCACGCCGCCCCCAGAGAAGAGAAGGAGCCTTGGCCTTGGGGTCGGGAAACGCTCGGGAAGCAGGATAGCCTGCCGTGGCACGAACAGCAGGCCGGTGGCAAGACAAGTGTCACCCGCTCCTAGTGCGGAGCGATGGAACCCCGGCTGCTAAGGAGACATGAGGGGACGACTATGGCAGGGGCACGTGAACCACTCTGAGGAAGGAGTCTGGGCAGAAGCCAGGCCTGTCCAGTGCCTCTGGTCCCAAGGGGAGAGCATCTCCTTGGCCACCTGTCCCAAGGGCAGACTTGGGCTTGCCACCAGGTGCCATACCCGGAACTCACTGAAACAACCCCACGGAGAAACGGGCAGTCAGATGCCCTCTTACACCAAGATGTGGCAGCCATGTGGGTCGCAGGGGGTGTGCCGGGGAAAGAGTGGAGACAGACCTTCACAGTTCCCCATCCAGTGCACGGGCCGTGTGCAGTGATCATGTCGCCTCCTCTCTCCTGTGGTGAAGGCACTGGCCTAGACCCCGAATCTGCCTGAGCGCCAAGCAAAAGGCAAAGCCTTACGTACCCCAGGAGATGGAAATAGGCATAGAGTGCCATGCTAAGACACACACGCTGCTGCAGGGTTGTGACTGTGTCTACTTAGTTGGGCATAGCAAGGTGAACCCCCGGCGTGACCTTGTAGCCCAGGAAAGCAAGTCCCAAGAGGCAGCAACTCTCTCGCGGCTCTTCTTCCCTGTCGCTACAGAGCGAACTCCCAAAGGCTTTCTGAGGAAGCAGCAGCGAAATGCGGTTCGTGCCAAGCTGAAAAACTCTGCAAAAGCAAAATAGTCGCTGGGAAATCAGAGTCGGTTCTGTGGGCTGCTTTTGTTGCTTGCCTTAGCCTAGTATTCGCAGCACTATGGGAGCATACGGCATAGAGCGAAATCATCTTTGCCCTGGCATCCCCTCTGGGAAAGCATAGCATTCTTTGCGAAACCAGATTCGGGTCTGAGAGATTCTCCTGTTGCCTGAGCTGGTCTCCTCAGCACGGTGTAATAAACCCGCATGGAACGAAATCTTCTTTGCCTGTGCATCTCTCTGCCTGAGAGAGAAGCGAGCTTGCGCCTGTGGAAAGAGCCTTAAGGAAAGGGACATGTCTTTCACGGCGCTCCCCAGGAGCATGTCTGTGAAAGGTGCAGCAAGCTGCCCAGTGAGAAGAGCAGGAGCCCTTGGCCTTCTGGTCTGGAAAAGGTTGCTAAGCAGGAGAGCCTTCCCAGGCAGGCACAGCGGCCGGTGACAATACAAGTGTCACTAGCTCCCTGTGCAGAGAAGGAAGTCTGGCCAGCTAAGGAGACAGGAGGGGATGAGGTGGGCAGGGCGCGTGGTCCTCTCTTAGGAAGGAGTCTGGGCAGAGAGCATGCCTGTCCTGAGCCTCTGGGCTTAAGGAGACAGCAGCTCCTTGGCTACCTGTCCCTGGGGCAGACATGCCCTAGCCACCAGGCGCCTACACTGAACTCGCAGAAACAGCTCCCTGAAATAACGGAGAGTCAGATGCCGACTTCCTCCAGGATGTGGAAGCTTGGAGGAGGCACGGGGTTTAAGGGGAAGGAGTGGGGACAGTCCCCCAATGCTCCCTATTAAGTGCACGGGCGGTGTGCTGGGATCCTGTCACCTTTCCTTTCCTGTGGGGAAAGCACTGGCCTAGTCCGCGAGTCCGCCTGAGCGCCAGAGTAAAAGGCCAAGCGATGCCTACACTGGGAGATGCTGGTGTGCATAGAGTGCCATCCAAGGCTACGCACGCTACAGCAGGGTGGTGGCTGTGTCTGCTTAGTTCGGCCTGGCAGGGTGAACGCAGGACGCGAACATGGAGCCCTGGAAAGCAAGGCCCAATAGGCAGCAGCTCTCCCACAGCTCTTCTTCCCTGACGCGACGGTAGCCTTACTAGGAAACAGCAGTGAAGTGCTGTTCGATCCAAGCTAAAGACTCTGCGAAATGTTCTGCAGGCTGCTGCTGCTTGCCAGAGCCCAGTCTCGCGGTGGGAGAAACCCGCATACAGCGAAAGCCTCTTTTCCTGGGCATCTCCCCTGGGGAAGCACAGCATTCCATGGGAAATGAGAGTTGGGTTTGGGATGCTGCTGTTGCTTGCCTGAGCTAGTCTCCGCAGCTCGGTGGAAGATACCCGCATGGATCGAAATACCCTTTGCCCTAGCATCCCCTCTGCCTGAGAGAGAAGCCAAGTGTGGGGAAGGCGCAGCACTCCGCCCCCGGAGAAGAGAAGGAGCCGTTGGCCTTGGGGTCAGGAAACGCTCGGGAAGCAGGATAGCCTGCCGTGGCACGAACAGCAGGCCGGTGGCAAGACAAGTGTCACCCGCTCCATGTGCGGAGCGATGGAACCCCGGCTGCTAAGGAGACATGAGGGGACGACTAGAGCAGAGGTTCGTGAACCACTCTGAGCAAGGAGTCTGGGCAGAAGCCAGGCCTGTCCAGTGCCTCTGGTCCCAAGGGGACAGCATCTCCGTGGCCACCTGTCCCAAGGGCAGTCCTGGGCTTGCCACCAGGTGATATACCCGGAACGCTTAGAAACAAACCCATGGAGAAACAGGCAGTCAGATGCAGTCTTCCACCAAGATGTGGCAGCGATGAGGGTGGCAGGGGCTGTGCCGGGGAAAGAGTGGAGACAGAACCACACAGTTCCCCATCCAGTGCTCGGGCCGTGTGCAGTGATCCTGTCGCCTCCTCTCTCCTGTGGTGAAGGCACTGGCCCGAGTCTGCTTGAGCGCCAGAGCAAAAGGCAAAGCCTTAAGTACCCCAGGATGGTAATAAGCATAGAGTGCCATGCTAGGACACACACGCTGCTGCAGGGTTGTGACTGTGTCTACTTACTTCGGCATAGCAAGGTGAACCCCCGGCGTGAACTTAAAGCCCGGGAAAGCAAGACCCAAGAGGCACCAGCTCTCCGGCGTCTATTCTACCCTGCCGCGACAGAGTGAACACCCAAAGCCTTTGTGAGGAAGCAGCAGCGAAGTGCGGTTCTTGCCAAGCTGAAAACCTCTGCGAAAGCATAGCAGTCGCTGGGAAATCAGAGTCGGTTCTGTGGTCTGCTGTTGCTACTTGCCTTAGCCTAGTATTCGTAGCAGGATGGGAGAAACCCGCATAGAGCGAAAGCCTCTTTGCCCTGGCAACCCCTCTGGGAAAGCACAGCATTCTTTGGGAAATCAGAGTCGGGTCTGTGGTATGCTCCTGTTTGGCTGACCTGGTCTCCACAGAACGGTGTGACAAAACCGCATGGAGCGAAAACCTCTTAGCCTGGGCATGCCTCTGCCTGAGAGAGAAGCGCGGTTGCGCCTGTGGATAGAGCCTTAAGGAAAGGGATACGTTTTTCACTGCGCTCCCCAGGAGCATGTCTGTGGAAAGTGCAGCACGCTGCCCGGGGAGAAGAGCAGGAGCGGTTTGTCTTCTGGTCTGGAAAAGGTTACCAAGCAGGAGAGCCGGCCCTGGCAGGCACAGCGGCCGGTGGCAATACAAGTGTCACCGGCTCCCTGTGCAGAGACGGAAGCCTGGCCTGCTAAGGAGACAGGAGGGGATGAGGTGGGCAGGTCGCGTGGTCCTCTCTTAGGAAGCAGTCTGGGCAGAGAGCATGCCTGTCCTGAGCCTCTGGGCTTAAGGAGACAGCAGCTCCTTGGCCACCTGTCCCTGGGGCAGACATGCACTAGCCACCAGGCGCATACCCTAAACTCGCAGAAACAGCTCCCTGAAATAATGGGGAGTCAGATGCCGTCTTCCTGCAGGATGTGGAAGCTTGGAGGAGGCACGGGGTTTAAGAGGAAGGAATGGGGACAGTCCCCAAAGCTCCCTATTCAGTGCATGGGCGGTGTGCAGGGATCCTGTCAGCTCTCCTTTCCTGTGGGGAAAGCACTGGCCTAGTCCGCGAGTCCGCCTGAGCGCCAGAGTAAAAGGCCAAGCGATGCCTACACTGGGAGCTGGTAGTGTGCATAGAGTGCCATCCTAGGCTACGCACGCTCCTGCAGCGTTGTGGCTGTGCCTGCTTAGTTAGGCCTGGCAGGGTGAACGCAGGACGCGAACATGGAGCCCGGGAAAGCAAGGCCCAAGAGGCACCAGCTCTCCCACAGCTCTTCTTCCCTGACTCAACTGAAGGCTTGCTGAGGAAGCAGCAGCGAAGTGCTGTTCGCTCCAAGCCAAAGCCTCTGCGAAAGCACAATATTCGCTGAGAAATGTTCTGCGGGTTGCTGCTGCTTGCCTGAGCCCAGTCTCGTGTGGGAGAAACCCGCATAGAGCGAAAGCCTCATTGCCTGGGCATCTCCCCTGGGAAAGCACTGCGTTCTTTGGGAAATCAGGGTTGGGCTGTGGGATGCTGCTACTGCTTGCCTGAGCTAGTCTCCGGAGCTCGGTGGAAGATACTCGCATGGAGCGAAATACCCTTTGCCATAGCATCCCCTCTGCCTGAGAGAGAAGCCAAGTGTGGGGAAGGCTCAGCACGCCGCCCCCAGAGAAGAGAAGGAGCCTTGGCCTTGGGGTCGGGAAACGCTCGGGAAGCAGGATAGCCTGCCGTGGCACGAACAGCAGGCCGGTGGCAAGACAAGTGTCACCCGCTCCTAGTGCGGAGCGATGGAACCCCGGCTGCTAAGGAGACATGAGGGGACGACTATGGCAGGGGCACGTGAACCACTCTGAGGAAGGAGTCTGGGCAGAAGCCAGGCCTGTCCAGTGCCTCTGGTCCCAAGGGGAGAGCATCTCCTTGGCCACCTGTCCCAAGGGCAGACTTGGGCTTGCCACCAGGTGCCATACCCGGAACTCACTGAAACAACCCCACGGAGAAACGGGCAGTCAGATGCCCTCTTACACCAAGATGTGGCAGCCATGTGGGTCGCAGGGGGTGTGCCGGGGAAAGAGTGGAGACAGACCTTCACAGTTCCCCATCCAGTGCACGGGCCGTGTGCAGTGATCATGTCGCCTCCTCTCTCCTGTGGTGAAGGCACTGGCCTAGACCCCGAATCAGCCTGAGCGCCAAGCAAAAGGCAAAGCCTTACGTACCCCAGGAGATGGAAATAGGCATAGAGTGCCATGCTAAGACACACACGCTGCTGCAGGGTTGTGACTGTGTCTACTTAGTTCGGCATAGCAAGGTGAACCCCCGGCGTGACCTTGTAGCCCAGGAAAGCAAGTCCCAAGAGGCAGCAACTCTCTCGCGGCTCTTCTTCCCTGTCGCTACAGAGCGAACTCCCAAAGGCTTTCTGAGGAAGCAGCAGCGAAATGCGGTTCGTGCCAAGCTGAAAAACTCTGCAAAAGCATAATAGTCGCTGGGAAATCAGAGTCGGTTCTGTGGGCTGCTTTTGTTGCTTGCCTTAGCCTAGTATTCGCAGCACTATGGGAGCATACGGCATAGAGCGAAATCATCTTTGCCCTGGCATCCCCTCTGGGAAAGCATAGCATTCTTTGCGAAACCAGATTCGGGTCTGAGAGATTCTCCTGTTGCCTGAGCTGGTCTCCTCAGCACGGTGTAATAAACCCGCATGGAACGAAATCTTCTTTGCCTGTGCATCTCTCTGCCTGAGAGAGAAGCGAGCTTGCGCCTGTGGAAAGAGCCTTAAGGAAAGGGACATGTCTTTCACGGCGCTCCCCAGGAGCATGTCTGTGAAAGGTGCAGCAAGCTGCCCAGTGAGAAGAACAGGAGCCCTTGGCCTTCTGCTCTGGAAAAGGTTGCTAAGCAGGAGAGCCTTCCCAGGCAGGCACAGCGGCCGGTGACAATACAAGTGTCACTAGCTCCCTGTGCAGAGAAGGAAGTCTGGCCAGCTAAGGAGACAGGAGGGGATGAGGTGGGCAGGGCGCGTGGTCCTCTCTTAGGAAGGAGTCTGGGCAGAGAGCATGCCTGTCCTGAGCCTCTGGGCTTAAGGAGACAGCAGCTCCTTGGCCACCTGTCCCTGGGGCAGACATGCCCTAGCCACCAGGCGCCTACACTGAACTCGCAGAAACAGCTCCCTGAAATAACGGAGAGTCAGATGCCGACTTCCTCCAGGATGTGGAAGCTTGGAGGAGGCACGGGGTTTAAGGGGAAGGAGTGGGGACAGTCCCCCAATGCTCCCTATTAAGTGCACGGGCGGTGTGCTGGGATCCTGTCACCTTTCCTTTCCTGTGGGGAAAGCACTGGCCTAGTCCGCGAGTCCGCCTGAGCGCCAGAGTAAAAGGCCAAGCGATGCCTACACTGGGAGATGCTGGTGTGCATAGAGTGCCATCCAAGGCTACGCACGCTACAGCAGGGTGGTGGCTGTGTCTGCTTAGTTCGGCCTGGCAGGGTGAACGCAGGACGCGAACATGGAGCCCTGGAAAGCAAGGCCCAATAGGCAGCAGCTCTCCCACAGCTCTTCTTCCCTGACGCGACGGTAGCCTTACTAGGAAACAGCAGTGAAGTGCTGTTCGATCCAAGCTAAAGACTCTGCGAAATGTTCTGCAGGCTGCTGCTGCTTGCCAGAGCCCAGTCTCGCGGTGGGAGAAACCCGCATACAGCGAAAGCCTCTTTTCCTGGGCATCTCCCCTGGGGAAGCACAGCATTCCATGGGAAATGAGAGTTGGGTTTGGGATGCTGCTGTTGCTTGCCTGAGCAGGTCTCCGCAGCTCGGTGGAAGATACCCGCATGGATCGAAATACCCTTTGCCCTAGCATCCCCTCTGCCTGAGAGAGAAGCCAAGTGTGGGGAAGGCGCAGCACTCCGCCCCCAGAGAAGAGAAGGAGCCGTTGGCCTTGGGGTCAGGAAACGCTCGGGAAGCAGGATAGCCTGCCGTGGCACGAACAGCAGGCCGGTGGCAAGACAAGTGTCACCCGCTCCATGTGCGGAGCGATGGAACCCCGGCTGCTAAGGAGACATGAGGGGACGACTAGAGCAGAGGTTCGTGAACCACTCTGAGCAAGGAGTCTGGGCAGAAGCCAGGCCTGTCCAGTGCCTCTGGTCCCAAGGGGACAGCATCTCCGTGGCCACCTGTCCCAAGGGCAGTCCTGGGCTTGCCACCAGGTGATATACCCGGAACGCTTAGAAACAAACCCATGGAGAAACAGGCAGTCAGATGCAGTCTTCCACCAAGATGTGGCAGCGATGAGGGTGGCAGGGGCTGTGCCGGGGAAAGAGTGGAGACAGAACCACACAGTTCCCCATCCAGTGCTCGGGCCGTGTGCAGTGATCCTGTCGCCTCCTCTCTCCTGTGGTGAAGGCACTGGCCCGAGTCTGCTTGAGCGCCAGAGCAAAAGGCAAAGCCTTAAGTACCCCAGGATGGTAATAAGCATAGAGTGCCATGCTAGGACACACACGCTGCTGCAGGGTTGTGACTGTGTCTACTTACTTCGGCATAGCAAGGTGAACCCCCGGCGTGAACTTAAAGCCCGGGAAAGCAAGACCCAAGAGGCACCAGCTCTCCGGCGTCTATTCTACCCTGCCGCGACAGAGTGAACACCCAAAGCCTTTGTGAGGAAGCAGCAGCGAAGTGCGGTTCTTGCCAAGCTGAAAACCTCTGCGAAAGCATAGCAGTCGCTGGGAAATCAGAGTCGGTTCTGTGGTCTGCTGTTGCTACTTGCCTTAGCCTAGTATTCGTAGCAGGATGGGAGAAACCCGCATAGAGCGAAAGCCTCTTTGCCCTGGCAACCCCCCTGGGAAAGCACAGCATTCTTTGGGAAATCAGAGTCGGGTCTGTGGTATGCTCCTGTTTGGCTGACCTGGTCTCCACAGAACGGTGTGACAAAACCGCATGGAGCGAAAACCTCTTTGCCTGGGCATGCCTCTGCCTGAGAGAGAAGCGCGGTTGCGCCTGTGGATTGAGCCTTAAGGAAAGGGATACGTTTTTCACCGCGCTCCCCAGGAGCATGTCTGTGGAAAGTGCAGCACGCTGCCCGGGGAGAAGAGCAGGAGCCGTTTGTCTTCTGGTCTGGAAAAGGTTACCAAGCAGGAGAGCCGGCCCTGGCAGGCACAGCGGCCGGTGGCAATACAAGTGTCACCGGCTCCCTGTGCAGAGACGGAAGCCTGGCCTGCTAAGGAGACAGGAGGGGATGAGGTGGGCAGGTCGCGTGGTCCTCTCTTAGGAAGCAGTCTGCGCAGAGAGCATGCCTGTCCTGAGCCTCTGGGCTTAAGGAGACAGCAGCTCCTTGGCCACCTGTCCCTGGGGCAGACATGCACTAGCCACCAGGCGCCTACACTGAACTCGCAGAAACGGCTCCCTGAAATAACGGAGAATCAGATGCCGACTTCCTCCAGGATGTGGAAGCTTGGAGGAGGCACGGGGTTTAAGGGGAAGGAGTGGGGACAGTCCCCCAATGCTCCCTATTAAGTGCACGGGCGGTGTGCAGGGATCCTGTCAGCTCTCCTTTCCTGTGGGGAAAGCACTGGCCTAGTCCGCGAGTCCGCCTGAGCGCCAGAGTAAAAGGCCAAGCGATGCCTACACTGGGAGCTGGTAGTGTGCATAGAGTGCCATCCTAGGCTACGCACGCTCCTGCAGCGTTGTGGCTGTGCCTGCTTAGTTAGGCCTGGCAGGGTGAACGCAGGACGCGAACATGGAGCCCGGGAAAGCAAGGCCCAAGAGGCACCAGCTCTCCCACAGCTCTTCTTCCCTGACTCAACTGAAGGCTTGCTGAGGAAGCAGCAGCGAAGTGCTGTTCGCTCCAAGCCAAAGCCTCTGCGAAAGCACAATATTCGCTGAGAAATGTTCTGCGGGCTGCTGCTGCTTGCCTGAGCCCAGTCTCGTGTGGGAGAAACCCGCATAGAGCGAAAGCCTCATTGCCTGGGCATCTCCCCTGGGAAAGCACTGCGTTCTTTGGGAAATCAGGGTTGGGCTGTGGGATGCTGCTACTGCTTGCCTGAGCTAGTCTCCGGAGCTCGGTGGAAGATACTCGCATGGAGCGAAATACCCTTTGCCATAGCATCCCCTCTGCCTGAGAGAGAAGCCAAGTGTGGGGAAGGCTCAGCACGCCGCCCCCAGAGAAGAGAAGGAGCCTTGGCCTTGGGGTCGGGAAACGCTCGGGAAGCAGGATAGCCTGCCGTGGCACGAACAGCAGGCCGGTGGCAAGACAAGTGTCACCCGCTCCATGTGCGGAGCGATGGAACCCCGGCTGCTAAGGAGACATGAGGGGACAACTATGGCAGGGGCACGTGAACCACTCTGAGGAAGGAGTCTGGGCAGAAGCCAGGCCTGTCCAGTGCCTCTGGTCCCAAGGGGAGAGCATCTCCTCGGCCACCTGTCCCAAGGGCAGACTTGGGCTTGCCACCAGGTGCCATACCCGGAACTCACTGAAACAACCCCACGGAGAAACGGGCAGTCAGATGCCCTCTTACACCAAGATGTGGCAGCCATGTGGGTCGCAGGGGGTGTGCCGGGGAAAGAGTGGAGACAGACCTTCACAGTTCCCCATCCAGTGCACGGGCCGTGTGCAGTGATCATGTCGCCTCCTCTCTCCTGTGGTGAAGGCACTGGCCTAGACTCCGAATCTGCCTGAGCGCCAAGCAAAAGGCAAAGCCTTACGTTCCCCAGGAGATGGAAATAGGCATGGAGTGCCATGCTAAGACACACACGCTGCTACAGGGTTGTGACTGTGTCTACTTAGTTCGGCATAGCAAGGTGAACCCCCGGCGTGACCTTGTAGCCCAGGAAAGCAAGTCCCAAGAGGCAGCAACTCTCTCGCGGCTCTTCTTCCCTGTCGCTACAGAGCGAACACCCAAAGGCTTTCTGAGGAAGCAGCAGCGAAATGCGTTTCGTGCCAAGCTGAAAAACTCTGCAAAAGCATAATAGTCGCTGGGAAATCAGAGTCGGTTCTGTGGGCTGCTTTTGTTGCTTGCCTTAGCCTAGTATTCGCAGCACTATGGGAGCATACGGCATAGAGCGAAATCCTCTTTGCCCTGGCATCCCCTCTGGGAAAGCATAGCATTCTTTGCGAAACCAGATTCGGGTCTGAGAGATTCTCCTGTTGCCTGAGCTGGTCTCCTCAGCACGGTGTAATAAACCCGCATGGAACGAAATTGTCTTTGCCTGTGCATCTCTCTGCCTGAGAGAGAAGCGAGCTTGCGCCTGTGGAAAGAGCCTTAAGGAAAGGGACATGTCTTTCACGGCGCTCCCCAGGAGCATGTCTGTGAAAGGTGCAGCAAGCTGCCCAGTGAGAAGAGCAGGAGCCCTTGGCCTTCTGGTCTGGAAAAGGTTGCTAAGCAGGAGAGCCTTCCCAGGCAGGCACAGCGGCCGGTGACAATACAAGTGTCACTCGCTCCCTGTGCAGAGAAGGAAGTCTGGCCAGCTAAGGAGACAGGAGGGGATGAGGTGGGCAGGGCGCGTGGTCCTCTCTTAGGAAAAAGTCTGAGCAGAGAGCATGCCTGTCCTGAGCCTCTGGGCTTAAGGAGACAGCAGCTCCTTGGCCACCTGTCCCTGGGGCAGACATGCCCTAGCCACCAGGCGCCTACACTGAACTCGCAGAAACGGCTCCCTGAAATAACGGAGAGTCAGATGCCGACTTCCTCCAGGATGTGGAAGCTTGGAGGAGGCACGGGGTTTAAGGGGAAGGAGTGGGGACAGTCCCCCAATGCTCCCTATTAAGTGCACCGGCGGTGTGCTGGGATCCTGTCACCTTTCCTTTCCTGTGGGGAAAGCACTGGCCTAGTCCGCGAGTCCGCCTGAGCGCCAGAGTAAAAGGCCAAGCGATGCCCACACTGGGAGATGCTGGTGTGCATAGAGTGCCATCCAAGGCTACGCACGCTACAGCAGGGTGGTGGCTGTGTCTGCTTAGTTCGGCCTGGCAGGGTGAACGCAGGACGCGAACATGGAGCCCTGGAAAGCAAGGCCCAATAGGCAGCAGCTCTCCCACAGCTCTTCTTCCCTGACGCGACGGTAGCCTTACTAGGAAACAGCAGTGAAGTGCTGTTCGATCCAAGCTAAAGACTCTGCGAAATGTTCTGCAGGCTGCTGCTGCTTGCCAGAGCCCAGTCACGCGGTGGGAGAAACCCGCATACAGCGAAAGCCTCTTTTCCTGGGCATCTCCCCTGGGGAAGCACAGCATTCCATGGGAAATGAGAGTTGGGTTTGGGATGCTGCTGTTGCTTGCCTGAGCTAGTCTCCGCAGCTCGGTGGAAGATACCCGCATGGATCGAAATACCCTTTGCCCTAGCATCCCCTCTGCCTGAGAGAGAAGCCAAGTGTGGGGAAGGCGCAGCACTCCGCCCCCGGAGAAGAGAAGGAGCCGTTGGCCTTGGGGTCAGGAAACGCTCGGGAAGCAGGATAGCCTGCCGTGGCACGAACAGCAGGCCGGTGGCAAGACAAGTGTCACCCGCTCCATGTGCGGAGCGATGGAACCCCGGCTGCTAAGGAGACATGAGGGGACGACTAGAGCAGAGGTTCGTGAACCACTCTGAGCAAGGAGTCTGGGCAGAAGCCAGGCCTGTCCAGTGCCTCTGGTCCCAAGGGGACAGCATCTCCGTGGCCACCTGTCCCAAGGGCAGTCCTGGGCTTGCCACCAGGTGATATACCCGGAACGCTTAGAAACAAACCCATGGAGAAACAGGCAGTCAGATGCAGTCTTCCACCAAGATGTGGCAGCGATGAGGGTGGCAGGGGCTGTGCCGGGGAAAGAGTGGAGACAGAACCACACAGTTCCCCATCCAGTGCTCGGGCCGTGTGCAGTGATCCTGTCGCCTCCTCTCTCCTGTGGTGAAGGCACTGGCCCGAGTCTGCTTGAGCGCCAGAGCAAAAGGCAAAGCCTTAAGTACCCCAGGATGGTAATAAGCATAGAGTGCCATGCTAGGACACACACGCTGCTGCAGGGTTGTGACTGTGTCTACTTACTTCGGCATAGCAAGGTGAACCCCCGGCGTGAACTTAAAGCCCGGGAAAGCAAGACCCAAGAGGCACCAGCTCTCCGGCGTCTATTCTACCCTGCCGCGACAGAGTGAACACCCAAAGCCTTTGTGAGGAAGCAGCAGCGAAGTGCGGTTCTTGCCAAGCTGAAAACCTCTGCGAAAGCATAGCAGTCACTGGGAAATCAGAGTCGGTTCTGTGGTCTGCTGTTGCTACTTGCCTTAGCCTAGTATTCGTAGCAGGATGGGAGAAACCCGCATAGAGCGAAAGCCTCTTTGCCCTGGCAACCCCCCTGGGAAAGCACAGCATTCTTTGGGAAATCAGAGTCGGGTCTGTGGTATGCTCCTGTTTGGCTGACCTGGTCTCCACAGAACGGTGTGACAAAACCGCATGGAGCGAAAACCTCTTTGCCTGGGCATGCCTCTGCCTGAGAGAGAAGCGCGGTTGCGCCTGTGGATAGAGCCTTAAGGAAAGGGATACGTTTTTCACTGCGCTCCCCAGGAGCATGTCTGTGGAAAGTGCAGCATGCTGCCCGGGGAGAAGAGCAGGAGCCGTTTGTCTTCTGGTCTGGAAAAGATTACCAAGCAGGAGAGCCGGCCCTGGCAGGCACAGCGGCCGGTGGCAATACAAGTGTCACCGGCTCCCTGTGCAGAGACGGAAGCCTGGCCTGCTAAGGAGACAGGAGGGGATGAGGTGAGCAGGTTGCGTGGTCCTCTCTTAGGAAGCAGTCTGCGCAGAGAGCATGCCTGTCCTGAGCCTCTGGGCTTAAGGAGACAGCAGCTCCTTGGCCACCTGTCCCTGGGGCAGACATGCACTAGCCACCAGGCGCCTACACTGAACTCGCAGAAACGGCTCCCTGAAATAACGGAGAATCAGATGCCGACTTCCTCCAGGATGTGGAAGCTTGGAGGAGGCACGGGGTTTAAGGGGAAGGAGTGGGGACAGTCCCCCAATGCTCCCTATTAAGTGCACGGGCGGTGTGCTGGGATCCTGTCACCTTTCCTTTCCTGTGGGGAAAGCACTGGCCTAGTCCGCGAGTCCGCCTGAGCGCCAGAGTAAAAGGCCAAGCAATGCCCACACTGGGAGATGCTGGTGTGCATAGAGTGCCATCCAAGGCTACGCAAGCTACAGCAGGGTGGTGGCTGTGTCTGCTTAGTTCGGCCTGGCAGGGTGAACGCAGGACGCGAACATGGAGCCCTGGAAAGCAAGGCCCAATAGGCAGCAGCTCTCCCACAGCTCTTCTTCCCTGACGCGACGGTAGCCTTACTAGGAAACAGCAGTGAAGTGCTGTTCGATCCAAGCTAAAGACTCTGCGAAATGTTCTGCAGGCTGCTGCTGCTTGCCAGAGCCCAGTCTCGCGGTGGGAGAAACGGGCATACAGCGAAAGCCTCTTTTCCTGGGCATCTCCCCTGGGGAAGCACAGCATTCCATGGGAAATGAGAGTTGGGTTTGGGATGCTGCTGTTGCTTGCCTGAGCTAGTCTCCGCAGCTCGGTGGAAGATACCCGCATGGATCGAAATACCCTTTGCCCTAGCATCCCCTCTGCCTGAGAGAGAAGCCAAGTGTGGGGAAGGCGCAGCACTCCGCCCCCGGAGAAGAGAAGGAGCCGTTGGCCTTGGGGTCAGGAAACGCTCGGGAAGCAGGATAGCCTGCCGTGGCACGAACAGCAGGCCGGTGGCAAGACAAGTGTCACCCGCTCCATGTGCGGAGCGATGGAACCCCGGCTGCTAAGGAGACATGAGGGGACGACTAGAGCAGAGGTTCGTGAACCACTCTGAGCAAGGAGTCTGGGCAGAAGCCAGGCCTGTCCAGTGCCTCTGGTCCCAAGGGGACAGCATCTCCGTGGCCACCTGTCCCAAGGGCAGTCCTGGGCTTGCCACCAGGTGATATACCCGGAACGCTTAGAAACAAACCCATGGAGAAACAGGCAGTCAGATGCAGTCTTCCACCAAGATGTGGCAGCGATGAGGGTGGCAGGGGCTGTGCCGGGGAAAGAGTGGAGACAGAACCACACAGTTCCCCATCCAGTGCTCGGGCCGTGTGCAGTGATCCTGTCGCCTCCTCTCTCCTGTGGTGAAGGCACTGGCCCGAGTCTGCTTGAGCGCCAGAGCAAAAGGCAAAGCCTTAAGTACCCCAGGATGGTAATAAGCATAGAGTGCCATGCTAGGACACACACGCTGCTGCAGGGTTGTGACTGTGTCTACTTACTTCGGCATAGCAAGGTGAACCCCCGGCGTGAACTTAAAGCCCGGGAAAGCAAGACCCAAGAGGCACCAGCTCTCCGGCGTCTATTCTACCCTGCCGCGACAGAGTGAACACCCAAAGCCTTTGTGAGGAAGCAGCAGCGAAGTGCGGTTCTTGCCAAGCTGAAAACCTCTGCGAAAGCATAGCAGTCACTGGGAAATCAGAGTCGGTTCTGTGGTCTGCTGTTGCTACTTGCCTTAGCCTAGTATTCGTAGCAGGATGGGAGAAACCCGCATAGAGCGAAAGCCTCTTTGCCCTGGCAACCCCCCTGGGAAAACACAGCATTCTTTGGGAAATCAGAGTCGGGTCTGTGGTATGCTCCTGTTTGGCTGACCTGGTCTCCACAGAACGGTGTGACAAAACCGCATGGAGCGAAAACCTCTTTGCCTGGGCATGCCTCTGCCTGAGAGAGAAGCGCGGTTGCGCCTGTGGATTGAGCCTTACGGAAAGGGATACGTTTTTCACCGCGCTCCCCAGGAGCATGTCTGTGGAAAGTGCAGCACGCTGCCCGGGGAGAAGAGCAGGAGCCGTTTGTCTTCTGGTCTGGAAAAGGTTACCAAGCAGGAGAGCCGGCCCTGGCAGGCACAGCGGCCGGTGGCAATACAAGTGTCACCGGCTCCCTGTGCAGAGACGGAAGCCTGGCCTGCTAAGGAGACAGGAGGGGATGAGGTGGGCAGGTCGCGTGGTCCTCTCTTAGGAAGCAGTCTGCGCAGAGAGCATGCCTGTCCTGAGCCTCTGGGCTTAAGGAGACAGCAGCTCCTTGGCCACCTGTCCCTGGGGCAGACATGCACTAGCCACCAGGCGCCTACACTGAACTCGCAGAAACGGCTCCCTGAAATAACGGAGAATCAGATGCCGACTTCCTCCAGGATGTGGAAGCTTGGAGGAGGCACGGGGTTTAAGGGGAAGGAGTGGGGACAGTCCCCCAATGCTCCCTATTAAGTGCACGGGCGGTGTGCTGGGATCCTGTCACCTTTCCTTTCCTGTGGGGAAAGCACTGGCCTAGTCCGCGAGTCCGCCTGAGCGCCAGAGTAAAAGGCCAAGCGATGCCTACACTGGGAGCTGGTAGTGTGCATAGAGTGCCATCCTAGGCTACGCACGCTCCTGCAGCGTTGTGGCTGTGCCTGCTTAGTTAGGCCTGGCAGGGTGAACGCAGGACGTGAACATGGAGCCCGGGAAAGCAAGGCCCAAGAGGCACCAGCTCTCCCACAGCTCTTCTTCCCTGACTCAACTGAAGGCTTGCTGAGGAAGCAGCAGCGAAGTGCTGTTCGCTCCAAGCCAAAGCCTCTGCGAAAGCACAATATTCGCTGAGAAATGTTCTGCGGGCTGCTGCTGCTTGCCTGAGCCCAGTCTCGTGTGGGAGAAACCCGCATAGAGCGAAAGCCTCATTGCCTGGGCATCTCCCCTGGGAAAGCACTGCGTTCTTTGGGAAATCAGGGTTGGGCTGTGGGATGCTGCTACTGCTTGCCTGAGCTAGTCTCCGGAGCTCGGTGGAAGATACTCGCATGGAGCGAAATACCCTTTGCCATAGCATCCCCTCTGCCTGAGAGAGAAGCCAAGTGTGGGGAAGGCTCAGCACGCCGCCCCCAGAGAAGAGAAGGAGCCTTGGCCTTGGGGTCAGGAAACGCTCGGGAAGCAGGATAGCCTGCCGTGGCACGAACAGCAGGCCGGTGGCAAGACAAGTGTCACCCGCTCCATGTGCGGAGCGATGGAACCCCGGCTGCTAAGGAGACATGAGGGGACAACTATGGCAGGGGCACGTGAACCACTCTGAGGAAGGAGTCTGGGCAGAAGCCAGGCCTGTCCAGTGCCTCTGGTCCCAAGGGGAGAGCATCTCCTCGGCCACCTGTCCCAAGGGCAGACTTGGGCTTGCCACCAGGTGCCATACCCGGAACTCACTGAAACAACCCCACGGAGAAACGGGCAGTCAGATGCCCTCTTACACCAAGATGTGGCAGCCATGTGGGTCGCAGGGGGTGTGCCGGGGAAAGAGTGGAGACAGACCTTCACAGTTCCCCATCCAGTGCACGGGCCGTGTGCAGTGATCATGTCGCCTCCTCTCTCCTGTGGTGAAGGCACTGGCCTAGACCCCGAATCTGCCTGAGCGCCAAGCAAAAGGCAATGCCTTACGTTCCCCAGGAGATGGAAATAGGCATGGAGTGCCATGCTAAGACACACACGCTGCTACAGGGTTGTGACTGTGTCTACTTAGTTCGGCATAGCAAGGTGAACCCCCGGCGTGACCTTGTAGCCCAGGAAAGCAAGTCCCAAGAGGCAGCAACTCTCTCGCAGCTCTTCTTCCCTGTCGCTACAGAGCGAACACCCAAAGGCTTTCTGAGGAAGCAGCAGCGAAATGCGTTTCGTGCCAAGCTGAAAAACTCTGCAAAAGCATAATAGTCGCTGGGAAATCAGAGTCGGTTCTGTGGGCTGCTTTTGTTGCTTGCCTTAGCCTAGTATTCGCAGCACTATGGGAGCATACGGCATAGAGCGAAATCCTCTTTGCCCTGGCATCCCCTCTGGGAAAGCATAGCATTCTTTGCGAAACCAGATTCGGGTCTGAGAGATTCTCCTGTTGCCTGAGCTGGTCTCCTCAGCACGGTGTAATAAACCCGCATGGAACGAAATTGTCTTTGCCTGTGCATCTCTCTGCCTGAGAGAGAAGCGAGCTTGCGCCTGTGGAAAGAGCCTTAAGGAAAGGGACATGTCTTTCACGGCGCTCCCCAGGAGCATGTCTGTGAAAGGTGCAGCAAGCTGCCCAGTGAGAAGAGCAGGAGCCCTTGGCCTTCTGGTCTGGAAAAGGTTGCTAAGCAGGAGAGCCTTCCCAGGCAGGCACAGCGGCCGGTGACAATACAAGTGTCACTCGCTCCCTGTGCAGAGAAGGAAGTCTGGCCAGCTAAGGAGACAGGAGGGGATGAGGTGGGCAGGGCGCGTGGTCCTCTCTTAGGAAAAAGTCTGAGCAGAGAGCATGCGGGTCCTGAGCCTCTGGGCTTAAGGAGACAGCAGCTCCTTGGCCACCTGTCCCTGGGGCAGACATGCACTAGCCACCAGGCCCCTACACTGAACTCGCAGAAACAGCTCCCTGAAATAACGGAGAGTCAGATGCCGACTTCCTCCAGGATGTGGAAGCTTGGAGGAGGCACGGGGTTTAAGGGGAAGGAGTGGGGACAGTCCCCCAATGCTCCCTATTAAGTGCACGGGCGGTGTGCTGGGATCCTGTCACATTTCCTTTCCTGTGGGGAAAGCACTGGCCTAGTCCGCGAGTCCGCCTGAGCGCCAGAGTAAAAGGCCAAGCGATGCCTACACTGGGAGATGCTGGTGTGCATAGAGTGCCATCCAAGGCTACGCACGCTACAGCAGGGTGGTGGCTGTGTCTGCTTAGTTCGGCCTGGCAGGGTGAACGCAGGACGCGAACATGGAGCCCTGGAAAGAAAGGCCCAATAGGCAGCAGCTCTCCCACAGCTCTTCTTCCCTGACGCGACGGTAGCCTTACTAGAAAACAGCAGTGAAGTGCTGTTCGATCCAAGCTAAAGACTCTGCGAAATGTTCTGCAGGCTGCTGCTGCTTGCCAGAGCCCAGTCTCGCGGTGGGAGAAACCCGCATACAGCGAAAGCCTCTTTTCCTGGGCATCTCCCCTGGGGAAGCACAGCATTCCATGGGAAATGAGAGTTGGGTTTGGGATGCTGCTGTTGCTTGCCTGAGCTAGTCTCCGCAGCTCGGTGGAAGATACCCGCATGGATCGAAATACCCTTTGCCCTAGCATCCCCTCTGCCTGAGAGAGAAGCCAAGTGTGGGGAAGGCCCAGCACTCCGCCCCCGGAGAAGAGAAGGAGCCGTTGGCCTTGGGGTCAGGAAACGCTCGGGAAGCAGGATAGCCTGCCGTGGCACGAACAGCAGGCCGGTGGCAAGACAAGTGTCACCCGCTCATGTGCGGAGCGATGGAACCCCGGCTGCTAAGGAGACATGAGGGGACGACTAGAGCAGAGGTTCGTGAACCACTCTGAGCAAGGAGTCTGGGCAGAAGCCAGGCCTGTCCAGTGCCTCTGGTCCCAAGGGGACAGCATCTCCGTGGCCACCTGTCCCAAGGGCAGTCCTGGGCTTGCCACCAGGTGATATACCCGGAACGCTTAGAAACAAACCCATGGAGAAACAGGCAGTCAGATGCAGTCTTCCACCAAGATGTGGCAGCGATGAGGGTGGCAGGGGCTGTGCTGGGGAAAGAGTGGAGACAGAACCACACATTTCCCCATCCAGTGCTCGGGCCGTGTGCAGTGATCCTGTCGCCTCCTCTCTCCTGTGGTGAAGGCACTGGCCCGAGTCTGCTTGAGCGCCAGAGCAAAAGGCAAAGCCTTAAGTACCCCAGGATGGTAATAAGCATAGAGTGCCATGCTAGGACACACACGCTGCTGCAGGGTTGTGACTGTGTCTACTTACTTCGGCATAGCAAGGTGAACCCCCGGCGTGAACTTAAAGCCCGGGAAAGCAAGACCCAAGAGGCACCAGCTCTCCGGCGTCTATTCTACCCTGCCGCGACAGAGTGAATACCCAAAGCCTTTGTGAGGAAGCAGCAGCGAAGTGCGGTTCTTGCCAAGCTGAAAACCTCTGCGAAAGCATAGCAGTTGCTGGGAAATCAGAGTCGGTTCTGTGGTCTGCTGTTGCTACTTGCCTTAGCCTAGTATTCGTAGCAGGATGGGAGAAACCCGCATAGAGCGAAAGCCTCTTTGCCCTGGCAACCCCCCAGGGAAAGCACAGCATTCTTTGGGACATCAGAGTCGGGTCTGTGGTATGCTCCTGTTTGGCTGAACTGGTCTCCACAGAACGGTGTGACAAAACAGCATGGAGCGAAAACCTCTTTGCCTGGGCATGCCTCTGCCTGAGAGAGAAGCGCGGTTGCGCCTGTGGATTGAGCCCTAAGGAAAGCGATACGTTTTTCACTGCGCTCTCCAGGAGCATGTCTGTGGAAAGTGCAGCACGCTGCCCGGGGAGAAGAGCAGGAGCCGTTTGTCTTCTGGTCTGGAAAAGGTTACCAAGCAGGAGAGCCGGCCCTGGCAGGCACAGCGGCCGGTGGCAATACAAGTGTCACCGGCTCCCTGTGAAGAGAAGGAAGCCTGGCCTGCTAAGGAGACAGGAGGGGATGAGGTGGGCAGGTCGCGTGGTCCTCTCTTAGGAGCAGTCTGGGCAGAGAGCATGCCTGTCCTGAGCCACTGGGCTTAAGGAGACAGCAGCTCCTTGGCCACCTGTCCCTGGGGCAGACATGCACTAGCCACCAGGCACATACCCTAAACTCGCAGAAACAGCTCCCTGAAATAATGGGGAGTCAGATGCCATCTTCCGGCAGGATGTGGAAGCTTGGAGGAGGCACGGGGTTTAAGAGGAAGGAATGGGGACAGTCCCCAAAGCTCACTATTCAGTGCATGGGCGGTGTGCAGGGATCCTGTCAGCTCTCCTTTCCTGTGGGGAAAGCACTGGCCTAGTCCTCGAGTCAGCCTGAGCGCCAGAGTAGAAGGCCAAGCGATGCCTACACTGGGAGCTGGTAGTGTGCATAGAGTGCCATCCTAGGCTACGCACGCTCCTGCAGCATTGTGGCTGTGCCTGCTTAGTTAGACCTGGCAGGGTGAACTCAGGACGCGAACATGGAGCCCGGGAAAGCAAGGCCCAAGAGGCACCAGCTCTCCCACAGCTCTTCTTCCCTGACTCAACTGAAGGCTTGCTGAGGAAGCAGCAGCGAAGTGCTGTTCGCTCCAAGCCAAAGCCTCTGCGAAAGCACAATATTCGCTGAGAAATGTTCTGCGGGCTGCTGCTGCTTGCCTGAGCCCAGTCTCGTGTGGGAGAAACCCGCATAGAGCGAAAGCCTCATTGCCTGGGCATCTCCCCTGGGAAAGCACTGCGTTCTTTGGGAAATCAGGGTTGGGCTGTGGGATGCTGCTACTGCTTGCCTGAGCTAGTCTCCGGAGCTCGGTGTAAGATACTCGCATGGAGCGAAATACCCTTTGCCATAGCATCCCCTCTGCCTGAGAGAGAAGCCAAGTGTGGGGAAGGCTCAGCACGCCGCCCCCAGAGAAGAGAAGGAGCCTTGGCCTTGGGGTCAGGAAACGCTCGGGAAGCAGGATAGCCTGCCGTGGCACGAACAGCAGGCCGGTGGCAAGACAAGTGTCACCCGCTCCATATGCGGAGCGATGGAACCCCGGCTGCTAAGGAGACATGAGGGGACGACTATGGCAGGGGCACGTGAACCACTCTGAGGAAGGAGTCTGGGCAGAAGCCAGGCCTGTCCAGTGCCTCTGGTCCCAAGGGGAGAGCATCTCCTTGGCCACCTGTCCCAAGGGCAGACTTGGGCTTGCCACCAGGTGCCATACCCGGAACTCACTGAAACAACCCCACGGAGAAACGGGCATTCAGATGCCCTCTTACACCAAGATGTGGCAGCCATGTGGGTCGCAGGGGGTGTGCCGGGGAAAGAGTGGAGACAGACCTTCACAGTTCCCCATCCAGTGCACGGGCCGTGTGCAGTGATCATGTCGCCTCCTCTCTCCTGTGGTGAAGGCACTGGCCTAGACCCCGAATCTGCCTGAGCGCCAAGCAAAAGGCAAAGCCTTACGTACCCCAGGAGATGGAAATAGGCATAGAGTGCCATGCTAAGACACACACGCTGCTGCAGGGTTGTGACTGTGTCTACTTAGTTCGGCATAGCAAGGTGAACCCCCGGCGTGACCTTGTAGCCCAGGAAAGCAAGTCCCAAGAGGCAGCAACTCTCTCGCGGCTCTTCTTCCCTGTCGCTACAGAGCGAACTCCCAAAGGCTTTCTGAGGAAGCAGCAGCGAAATGCGGTTCGTGCCAAGCTGAAATACTCTGCAAAAGCATAATAGTCGCTGGGAAATAAGAGTCGGTTCTGTGGGCTGCTTTTGTTGCTTGCCTTAGCCTAGTATTCGCAGCACTATGGGAGCATACGGCATAGAGCAAAATCCTCTTTGCCCTGGCATCCCCTCTGGGAAAGCATAGCATTCTTTGCGAAACCAGATTCGGGTCTGAGAGATTCTCCTGTTGCCTGAGCTGGTCTCCTCAGCACGGTGTAATAAACCCGCATGGAACGAAATCTTCTTTGCCTGTGCATCTCTCTGCCTGAGAGAGAAGCGAGCTTGCGCCTGTGGAAAGAGCCTTAAGGAAAGGGACATGTCTTTCACGGCGCTCCCCAGGAGCATGTCTGTGAAAGGTGCAGCAAGCTGCCCAGTGAGAAGAGCAGGAGCCCTTGGCCTTCTGGTCTGGAAAAGGTTGCTAAGCAGGAGAGCCTTCCCAGGCAGGCACAGCGGCCGGTGACAATACAAGTGTCACTAGCTCCCTGTGCAGAGAAGGAAGTCTGGCCAGCTAAGGAGACAGGAGGGGATGAGGTGGGCAGGGCGCGTGGTCCTCTCTTAGGAAGGAGTCTGGGCAGAGAGCATGCGTGTCCTGAGCCTCTGGGCTTAAGGAGACAGCAGCTCCTTGGCCACCTGTCCCTGGGGCAGACATGCCCTAGCCACCAGGCACCTACACTGAACTCGCAGAAACAGCTCCCTGAAATAACGGAGAGTCAGATGCCGACTTCCTCCAGGATGTGGAAGCTTGGAGGAGGCACGGGGTTTAAGGGGAAGGAGTGGGGACAGTCCCCCAATGCTCCCTATTAAGTGCACGGGCGGTGTGCTGGGATCCTGTCACATTTCCTTTCCTGTGGGGAAAGCACTGGCCTAGTCCGCGAGTCCGCCTGAGCGCCAGAGTAAAAGGCCAAGCGATGCCTACACTGGGAGATGCTGGTGTGCATAGAGTGCCATCCAAGGCTACGCACGCTACAGCAGGGTGGTGGCTGTGTCTGCTTAGTTCGGCCTGGCAGGGTGAACGCAGGACGCGAACATGGAGCCCTGGAAAGCAAGGCCCAATAGGCAGCAGCTCTCCCACAGCTCTTCTTCCCTGACGCGACGGTAGCCTTACTAGGAAACAGCAGTGAAGTGCTGTTCGATCCAAGCTAAAGACACTGCGAAATGTTCTGCAGGCTGCTGCTGCTTGCCAGAGCCCAGTCTCGCGGTGGGAGAAACCCGCATACAGCGAAAGCCTCTTTTCCTGGGCATCTCCCATGGGGAAGCACAGCATTCCATGGGAAATGAGAGTTGGGTTTGGGATGCTGCTGTTGCTTGCCTGAGCTAGTCTCCGCAGCTCGGTGGAAGATAGCCGCATGGATCGAAATACCCTTTGCCCTAGCATCCCCTCTGCCTGAGAGAGAAGCCAAGTGTGGGGAAGGCGGAGCACGCCGCCCCCGGAGAAGAGAAGGAGCCGTTGGCCTTGGGGTCAGGAAACGCTCGGGAAGCCGGATAGCCTGCCGTGGCACGAACAGCAGGCCGGTGGCAAGACAAGTGTCACCCGCTCCATGTGTGGAGCGATGGAACCCCGGCTGCTAAGGAGACATGAGGGGACGACTAGAGCAGAGGTTCGTGAACCACTCTGAGGAAGGAGTCTGGGCAGAAGCCAGGCCTGTCCAGTGCCTCTGGTCCCAAGGGGACAGCATCTCCGTGGCCACCTGTCCCAAGGGCAGTCCTGGGCTTGCCACCAGGTGATATACCCGGAACGCTTAGAAACAAACCCATGGAGAAACAGGCAGTCAGATGCAGTCTTCCACCAAGATGTGGCAGCGATGAGGGTGGCAGGGGCTGTGCCGGGGAAAGAGTGGAGACAGAACCACACAGTTCCCCATCCAGTGCTCGGGCCGTGTGCAGTGATCCTGTCGCCTCCTCTCTCCTGTGGTGAAGGCACTGGCCCGAGTCTGCTTGAGCGCCAGAGCAAAAGGCAAAGCCTTAAGTACCCCAGGATGGTAATAAGCATAGAGTGCCATGCTAGGACACACACGCTGCTGCAGGGTTGTGACTGTGTCTACTTACTTCGGCATAGCAAGGTGAACCCCCGGCGTGAACTTAAAGCCCGGGAAAGCAAGACCCAAGAGGCACCAGCTCTCCGGCGTCTATTCTACCCTGCCGCGACAGAGTGAACACCCAAAGCCTTTGTGAGGAAGCAGCAGCGAAGTGCGGTTCTTGCCAAGCTGAAAACCTCTGCGAAAGCATAGCAGTCGCTGGGAAATCAGAGTCGGTTCTGTGGTCTGCTGTTGCTACTTGCCTTAGCCTAGTATTCGTAGCAGGATGGGAGAAACCCGCATAGAGCGAAAGCCTCTTTGCCCTGGCAACCCCCCTGGGAAAGCACAGCATTCTTTGGGAAATCAGAGTCGGGAATGTGGTATGCTCCTGTTTGGCTGACCTGGTCTCCACAGAACGGTGTGACAAAACCGCATGGAGCGAAAACCTCTTTGCCTGGGCATGCCTCTGCCTGAGAGAGAAGCGCGGTTGCGCCTGTGGATAGAGCCTTAAGGAAAGGGATACGTTTTTCACTGCGCTCCCCAGGAGCATGTCTGTGGAAAGTGCAGCACGCTGCCGGGGAGAAGAGCAGGAGCCGTATGTCTTCTTGTCTGGAAAAGGTTACCAAGCAGGAGAGCCGGCCCTGGCAGGCACAGCGGCCGGTGGCAATACAAGTGTCACCGGCTCCCTGTGCAGAGACGGAAGCCTGGCCTGCTAAGGAGACAGGAGGGGATGAGGTGGGCAGGTCGCGTGGTCCTCTCTTAGGAAGCAGTCTGGGCAGAGAGCATGCCTGTCCTGAGCCTCTGGGCTTAAGGAGAAAGCAGCTCCTTGGCCACCTGTCCCTGGGGCAGACATGCACTAGCCACCAGGCGCATACCCTAAACTCGCAGAAACAGCTCCCTGAAATAATGGGGAGTCAGATGCCGTCTTCCTGCAGGATGTGGAAGCTTGGAGGAGGCACGGGGTTTAAGAGGAAGGAATGGGGACAGTCCCCAAAGCTCCCTATTCAGTGCATGGGCGGTGTGCAGGGATCCTGTCAGCTCTCCTTTCCTGTGGGGAAAGCACTGGCCTAGTCCGCGAGTCCGCCTGAGCGCCAGAGTAAAAGGCCAAGCGATGCCTACACTGGGAGCTGGTAGTGTGCATAGAGTGCCATCCTAGGCTACGCACGCTCCTGCAGCGTTGTGGCTGTGCCTGCTTAGTTAGGCCTGGCAGGGTGAACGCAGGACGCGAACATGGAGCCCGGGAAAGCAAGGCCCAAGAGGCACCAGCTCTCCCACAGCTCTTCTTCCCTGACTCAACTGAAGGCTTGCTGAGGAAGCAGCAGCGAAGTGCTGTTCGCTCCAAGCCAAAGCCTCTGCGAAAGCACAATATTCGCTGAGAAATGTTCTGCGGGCTGCTGCTGCTTGCCTGAGCCCAGTCTCGTGTGGGAGAAACCCGCATAGAGCGAAAGCCTCATTGCCTGGGCATCTCCCCTGGGAAAGCACTGCGTTCTTTGGGAAATCAGGGTTGGGCTGTGGGATGCTGCTACTGCTTGCCTGAGCTAGTCTCCGGAGCTCGGTGGAAGATACTCGCATGGAGCGAAATACCCTTTGCCATAGCATCCCCTCTGCCTGAGAGAGAAGCCAAGTGTGGGGAAGGCTCAGCACGCCGCCCCCAGAGAAGAGAAGGAGCCTTGGCCTTGGGGTCAGGAAACGCTCGGGAAGCAGGATAGCCTGCCGTGGCACGAACAGCAGGCCGGTGGCAAGACAAGTGTCACCCGCTCCATGTGCGGAGCGATGGAACCCCGGCTGCTAAGGAGACATGAGGGGACAACTATGGCAGGGGCACGTGAACCACTCTGAGGAAGGAGTCTGGGCAGAAGCCAGGCCTGTCCAGTGCCTCTGGTCCCAAGGGGAGAGCATCTCCTCGGCCACCTGTCCCAAGGGCAGACTTGGGCTTGCCACCAGGTGCCATACCCGGAACTCACTGAAACAACCCCACGGAGAAACGGGCAGTCAGATGCCCTCTTACACCAAGATGTGGCAGCCATGTGGGTCGCAGGGGGTGTGCCGGGGAAAGAGTGGAGACAGACCTTCACAGTTCCCCATCCAGTCCACGGGCCGTGTGCAGTGATCATGTCGCCTCCTCTCTCCTGTGGTGAAGGCACTGGCCTAGACCCCGAATCTGCCTGAGCGCCAAGCAAAAGGCAAAGCCTTACGTTCCCCAGGAGATGGAAATAGGCATGGAGTGCCATGCTAAGACACACACGCTGCTACAGGGTTGTGACTGTGTCTACTTAGTTCGGCATAGCAAGGTGAACCCCCGGCGTGACCTTGTAGCCCGGGAAAGCAAGTCCCAAGAGGCAGCAACTCTCTCGCGGCTCTTCTTCCCTGTCGCTACAGAGCGAACACCCAAAGGCTTTCTGAGGAAGCAGCAGCGAAATGCGTTTCGTGCCAAGCTGAAAAACTCTGCAAAAGCATAATAGTCGCTGGGAAATCAGTGTCGGTTCTGTGGGCTGCTTTTGTTGCTTGCCTTAGCCTAGTATTCGCAGCACTATGGGAGCATACGGCATAGAGCGAAATCCTCTTTGCCCTGGCATCCCCTCTGGGAAAGCATAGCATTCTTTGCGAAACCAGATTCGGGTCTGAGAGATTCTCCTGTTGCCTGAGCTGGTCTCCTCAGCACGGTGTAATAAACCCGCATGGAACGAAATTGTCTTTGCCTGTGCATCTCTCTGCCTGAGAGAGAAGCGAGCTTGCGCCTGTGGAAAGAGCCTTAAGGAAAGGGACATGTCTTTCACGGCGCTCCCCAGGAGCATGTCTGTGAAAGGTGCAGCAAGCTGCCCAGTGAGAAGAGCAGGAGCCCTTGGCCTTCTGGTCTGGAAAAGGTTGCTAAGCAGGAGAGCCTTCCCAGGCAGGCACAGCGGCCGGTGACAATACAAGTGTCACTAGCTCCCTGTGCAGAGAAGGAAGTCTGGCCAGCTAAGGAGACAGGAGGGGATGAGGTGGGCAGGGCGCGTGGTCCTCTCTTAGGAAAAAGTCTGAGCAGAGAGCATGCCTGTCCTGAGCCTCTGGGCTTAAGGAGACAGCAGCTCCTTGGCCACCTGTCCCTGGGGCAGACATGCACTAGCCACCAGGCGCCTACACTGAACTCGCAGAAAAAGCTCCCTGAAATAACGGAGAGTCAGATGCCGACTTCCTCCAGGATGTGGAAGCTTGGAGGAGGCACGGGGTTTAAGGGGAAGGAGTGGGGACAGTCCCCCAATGCTCCCTATTAAGTGCACGGGCGGTGTGCTGGGATCCTGTCACCTTTCCTTTCCTGTGGGGAAAGCACTGGCCTAGTCCGCGAGTCCGCCTGAGCGCCAGAGTAAAAGGCCAAGCGATGCCTACACTGGGAGATGCTGGTGTGCATAGAGTGCCATCCAAGGCTACGCACGCTACAGCAGGGTGGTGGCTGTGTCTGCTTAGTTCGGCCTGGCAGGGTGAACGCAGGACGCGAACATGGAGCCCTGGAAAGCAAGGCCCAATAGGCAGCAGCTCTCCCACAGCTCTTCTTCCCTGACGCGACGGTAGCCTTACTAGAAAACAGCAGTGAAGTGCTGTTCGATCCAAGCTAAAGACTCTGCGAAATGTTCTGCAGGCTGCTGCTGCTTGCCAGAGCCCAGTCTCGCGGTGGGAGAAACCCGCATACAGCGAAAGCCTCTTTTCCTGGGCATCTCCCCTGGGGAAGCACAGCATTCCATGGGAAATGAGAGTTGGGTTTGGGATGCTGCTGTTGCTTGCCTGAGCTAGTCTCCGCAGCTCGGTGGAAGATAGCCGCATGGATCGAAATACCCTTTGCCCTAGCATCCCCTCTGCCTGAGAGAGAAGCCAAGTGTGGGGAAGGCCCAGCACTCCGCCCCCGGAGACGAGAAGGAGCCGTTGGCCTTGGGGTCAGGAAACGCTCGGGAAGCATGATAGCCTGCCGTGGCACGAACAGCAGGCCGGTGGCAAGACAAGTGTCACCCGCTCCATGTGCGGAGCGATGGAACCCCGGCTGCTAAGGAGACATGAGGGGACGACTAGAGCAGAGGTTCGTGAACCACTCTGAGCAAGGAGTCTGGGCAGAAGCCAGGCCTGTCCAGTGCCTCTGTTCCCAAGTGGACAGCATCTGCGTGGCCACCTGTCCCAAGGGCAGTCCTGGGCTTGCCACCAGGTGATATACCCAGAACGCGTAGAAACAAACCCATGGAGAAACAGGCAGTCAGATGCAGTCTTCCACCAAGATGTGGCAGCGATGAGGGTGGCAGGGGCTGTGCCGGGGAAAGAGTGGAGACAGAACCACACAGTTCCCCATCCAGTGCTCGGGCCGTGTGCAGTGATCCTGTCGCCTCTTCTCTCCTGTGGTGAAGGCACTGGCCCGAGTCTGCTTGAGCGCCAGAGCAAAAGGCAAAGCCTTAAGTACCCCAGGATGGTAATAAGCATAGAGTGCCATGCTAGGACACACACGCTGCTGCAGGGTTGTGACTGTGTCTACTTACTTCGGCACAGCAAGGTGAACCCCCGGCGTGAACTTAAAGCCCGGGAAAGCAAGACCCAAGAGGCACCAGCTCTCCGGCGTCTATTCTACCCTGCCGCGACAGAGTGAACACCCAAAGCCTTTGTGAGGAAGCAGCAGCGAAGTGCGGTTCTTGCCAAGCTGAAAACCTCTGCGAAAGCATAGCAGTCGCTGGGAAATCAGAGTCGGTTCTGTGGTCTGCTGTTGCTACTTGCCTTAGCCTAGTATTCGTAGCAGGATGGGAGAAACCCGCATAGAGCGAAAGCCTCTTTGCCCTGGCAACCCCCCTGGGAAAGCACAGCATTCTTTGGGAAATCAGAGTCGGGTCTGTGGTATGCTCCTGTTTGGCTGACCTGGTCTCCACAGAACGGTGTGACAAAACCGCATGGAGCGAAAACCTCTTTGCCTGGGCATGCCTCTGCCTGAGAGAGAAGCGCGGTTGCGCCTGTGGATAGAGCCTTAAGGAAAGGGATACGTTTTTCACTGCGCTCCCCAGGAGCATGTCTGTGGAAAGTGCAGCACGCTGCCCGGGGAGAAGAGCAGGAGCCGTTTGTCTTCTGGTCTGGAAAAGGTTACCAAGCAGGAGAGCCGGCCCTGGCAGGCACAGCGGCCGGTGGCAATACAAGTGTCACCGGCTCCCTGTGCAGAGACGGAAGCCTGGCCTGCTAAGGAGACAGGAGGGGATGAGGTGGGCAGGTCGCGTGGTCCTCTCTTAGGAAGCAGTCTGGGCAGAGAGCATGCCTGTCCTGAGCCTCTGGGCTTAAGGAGAAAGCAGCTCCTTGGCCACCTGTCCCTGGGGCAGACATGCACTAGCCACCAGGCGCATACCCTAAACTCGCAGAAACAGCTCCCTGAAATAATGGGGAGTCAGATGCCGTCTTCCTGCAGGATGTGGAAGCTTGGAGGAGGCACGGGGTTTAAGAGGAAGGAATGGGGACAGTCCCCAAAGCTCCCTATTCAGTGCATGGGCGGTGTGCAGGGATCCTGTCAGCTCTCCTTTCCTGTGGGGAAAGCACTGGCCTAGTCCGCGAGTCCGCCTGAGCGCCAGAGTAAAAGGCCAAGCGATGCCTACACTGGGAGCTGGTAGTGTGCATAGAGTGCCATCCTAGGCTACGCACGCTCCTGCAGCGTTGTGGCTGTGCCTGCTTAGTTAGGCCTGGCAGGGTGAACGCAGGACGCGAACATGGAGCCCGGGAAAGCAAGGCCCAAGAGGCACCAGCTCTCCCACAGCTCTTCTTCCCTGACTCAACTGAAGGCTTGCTGAGGAAGCAGCAGCGAAGTGCTGTTCGCTCCAAGCCAAAGCCTCTGCGAAAGCACAATATTCGCTGAGAAATGTTCTGCGGGCTGCTGCTGCTTGCCTGAGCCCAGTCTCGTGTGGGAGAAACCCGCATAGAGCGAAAGCCTCATTGCCTGGGCATCTCCCCTGGGAAAGCACTGCGTTCTTTGGGAAATCAGGGTTGGGCTGTGGGATGCTGCTACTGCTTGCCTGAGCTAGTCTCCGGAGCTCGGTGGAAGATACTCGCATGGAGCGAAATACCCTTTGCCATAGCATCCCCTCTGCCTGAGAGAGAAGCCAAGGGTGGGGAAGGCTCAGCACGCTGCCCCCAGAGAAGAGAAGGAGCCTTGGCCTTGGGGTCAGGAAACGCTCGGGAAGCAGGATAGCCTGCCGTGGCACGAACAGCAGGCCGGTGGCAAGACAAGTGTCACCCGCTCCATGTGCGGAGCGATGGAACCCCGGCTGCTAAGGAGACATGAGGGGACAACTATGGCAGGGGCACGTGAACCACTCTGAGGAAGGAGTCTGGGCAGAAGCCAGGCCTGTCCAGTGCCTCTGGTCCCAAGGGGAGAGCATCTCCTCGGCCACCTGTCCCAAGGGCAGACTTGGGCTTGCCACCAGGTGCCATACCCGGAACTCACTGAAACAACCCCACGGAGAAACGGGCAGTCAGATGCCCTCTTACACCAAGATGTGGCAGCCATGTGGGTCGCAGGGGGTGTGCCGGGGAAAGAGTGGAGACAGACCTTCACAGTTCCCCATCCAGTCCACGGGCCGTGTGCAGTGATCATGTCGCCTCCTCTCTCCTGTGGTGAAGGCACTGGCCTAGACCCCGAATCTGCCTGAGCGCCAAGCAAAAGGCAAAGCCTTACGTTCCCCAGGAGATGGAAATAGGCATGGAGTGCCATGCTAAGACACACACGCTGCTGCAGGGTGTGACTGTGTCTACTTAGTTCGGCATAGCAAGGTGAACCCCCGGCGTGACCTTGTAGCCCAGGAAAGCAAGTCCCAAGAGGCAGCAACTCTCTCGCGGCTCTTCTTCCCTGTCGCTACAGAGCGAACTCCCAAAGGCTTTCTGAGGAAGCAGCAGCGAAATGCGGTTCGTGCCAAGCTGAAAAACTCTGCAAAAGCATAATAGTCGCTGGGAAATCAGAGTCGGTTCTGTGGGCTGCTTTTGTTGCTTGCCTTAGCCTAGTATTCGCAGCACTATGGGAACATACGGCATAGAGCGAAATCCTCTTTGCCCTGGCATCCCCTCTGGGAAAGCATAGCATTCTTTGCGAAACCAGATTCGGGTCTGAGAGATTCTCCTGTTGCCTGAGCTGGTCTCCTCAGCACGGTGTAATAAACCCGCATGGAACGAAATCTTCTTTGCCTGTGCATCTCTCTGCCTGAGAGAGAAGCGAGCTTGCGCCTGTGGAAAGAGCCTTAAGGAAAGGGACATGTCTTTCACGGCGCTCCCCAGGAGCATGTCTGTGAAAGGTGCAGCAAGCTGCCCAGTGAGAAGAGCAGGAGCCCTTGGCCTTCTGGTCTGGAAAAGGTTGCTAAGCAGGAGAGCCTTCCCAGGCAGGCACAGCGGCCGGTGACAATACAAGTATCACTAGCTCCCTGTGCAGAGAAGGAAGTCTGGCCAGCTAAGGAGACAGGAGGGGATGAGGTGGGCAGGGCGCGTGGTCCTCTCTTAGGAAAAAGTCTGAGCAGAGAGCATGCCTGTCCTGAGCCTCTGGGCTTAAGGAGACAGCAGCTCCTTGGCCACCTGTCCCTGGGGCAGACATGCACTAGCCACCAGGCGCCTACACTGAACTCGCAGAAAAAGCTCCCTGAAATAACGGAGAGTCAGATGCCGACTTCCTCCAGGATGTGGAAGCTTGGAGGAGGCACGGGGTTTAAGGGGAAGGAGTGGGGACAGTCCCCCAATGCTCCCTATTAAGTGCACGGGCGGTGTGCTGGGATCCTGTCACCTTTCCTTTCCTGTGGGGAAAGCACTGGCCTAGTCCGCGAGTCCGCCTGAGCGCCAGAGTAAAAGGCCAAGCGATGCCTACACTGGGAGATGCTGGTGTGCATAGAGTGCCATCCACGGCTACGCACGCTACAGCAGGGTGGTGGCTGTGTCTGCTTAGTTCGGCCTGGCAGGGTGAACGCAGGACGCGAACATGGAGCCTTGGAAAGCAAGGCCCAATAGGCAGCAGCTCTCCCACAGCTCTTCTTCCCTGTCGCTACAGAGCGAACTCCCAAAGGCTTTCTGAGGAAGCAGCAGCGAAATGCGGTTCGTGCCAAGCTGAAAAACTCTGCAAAAGCATAATAGTCGCTGGGAATTCAGAGTCGGTTCTGTGGGCTGCTTTTGTTGCTTGCCTTAGCCTAGTATTCGCAGCACTATGGGAGCATACGGCATAGAGCGAAATCCTCTTTGCCCTGGCATCCCCTCTGGGAAAGCATAGCATTCTTTGCGAAACCAGATTCGGGTCTGAGAGATTCTCCTGTTGCCTGAGCTGGTCTCCTCAGCACGGTGTAATAAACCCGCATGGAACGAAATCTTCTTTGCCTGTGCATCTCTCTGCCTGAGAGAGAAGCGAGCTTGCGCCTGTGGAAAGAGCCTTAAGGAAAGGGACATGTCTTTCACGGCGCTCCCCAGGAGCATGTCTGTGAAAGGTGCAGCAAGCTGCCCAGTGAGAAGAGCAGGAGCCCTTGGCCTTCTGGTCTGGAAAAGGTTGCTAAGCAGGAGAGCCTTCCCAGGCAGGCACAGCGGCCGGTGACAGTACAAGTGTCACTAGCTCCCTGTGCAGAGAAGGAAGTCTGGCCAGCTAAGGAGAAAGGAGGGGATGAGGTGGGCAGGGCGCGTGGTTCTCTCTTAGGAAGGAGTCTGGGCAGAGAGCATGCCTGTCCTGAGCCTCTGGGCTTAAGGAGACAGCAGCTCCTTGGCCACCTGTCCCTGGGGCAGACATGCCCTAGCCACCAGGCGCCTACACTGAACTCGCAGAAACGGCTCCCTGAAATAACGGAGAGTCAGATGCCGACTTCCTCCAGGATGTGGAAGCTTGGAGGAGGCACGGGGTTTAAGGGGAAGGAGTGGGGACAGTCCCCCAATGCTCCCTATTAAGTGCACGGGCGGTGTGCTGGGATCCTGTCACCTTTCCTTTCCTGTGGGGAAAGCACTGGCCTAGTCCGCGAGTCCGCCTGAGCGCCAGAGTAAAAGGCCAAGCGATGCCTACACTGCGAGATGCTGGTGTGCATAGAGTGCCATCCAAGGCTACGCACGCTACAGCAGGGTGGTGGCTGTGTCTGCTTAGTTCGGCCTGGCAGGGTGAACGCAGGACGCGAACATGGAGCCCTGGAAAGCAAGGCCCAATAGGCAGCAGCTCTCCCACAGCTCTTCTTCCCTGACGCGACGGTAGCCTTACTAGGAAACAGCAGTGAAGTGCTGTTCGATCCAAGCTAAAGACTCTGCGAAATGTTCTGCAGGCTGCTGCTGCTTGCCAGAGCCCAGTCTCGCGGTGGGAGAAACCCGCATACAGCGAAAGCCTCTTTTCCTGGGCATCTCCCCTGGGGAAGCACAGCATTCCATGGGAAATGAGAGTTGGGTTTGGGATGCTGCTGTTGCTTGCCTGAGCTAGTCTCCGCAGCTCGGTGGAAGATAGCCGCATGGATCGAAATACCCTTTGCCCTAGCATCCCCTCTGCCTGAGAGAGAAGCCAAGTGTGGGGAAGGCGCAGCACTCCGCCCCCGGAGAAGAGAAGGAGCCGTTGGCCTTGGGGTCAGGAAACGCTCGGAAAGCAGGATAGCCTGCCGTGGCACGAACAGCAGGCCGGTGGCAAGACAAGTGTCACCCGCTCCATGTGCGGAGCGATGGAACCCCGGCTGCTAAGGAGACATGAGGGGACGACTAGAGCAGAGGTTCGTGAACCACTCTGAGCAAGGAGTCTGGGCAGAAGCCAGGCCTGTCCAGTGCCTCTGGTCCCAAGGGGACAGCATCTCCGTGGCCACCTGTCCCAAGAGCAGTCCTGGGCTTGCCACCAGGTGATATACCCGGAACGCTTAGAAACAAACCCATGGAGAAACAGGCAGTCAGATGCAGTCTTCCACCAAGATGTGGCAGCGATGAGGGTGGCAGGGGCTGTGCCGGGGAAAGAGTGGAGACAGAACCACACAGTTCCCCATCCAGTGCTCGGGCCGTGTGCAGTGATCCTGTCGCCTCCTCTCTCCTGTGGTGAAGGCACTGGCCCGAGTCTGCTTGAGCGCCAGAGCAAAAGGCAAAGCCTTAAGTACCCCAGGATGGTAATAAGCATAGAGTGCCATGCTAGGACACACACGCTGCTGCAGGGTTGTGACTGTGTCTACTTACTTCGGCATAGCAAGGTGAACCCCCGGCGTGAACTTAAAGCCCGGGAAAGCAAGACCCAAGAGGCACCAGCTCTCCGGCGTCTATTCTACCCTGCCGCGACAGAGTGAACACCCAAAGCCTTTGTGAGGAAGCAGCAGCGAAGTGCGGTTCTTGCCAAGCTGAAAACCTCTGCGAAAGCATAGCAGTCGCTGGGAAATCAGAGTCGGTTCTGTGGTCTGCTGTTGCTACTTGCCTTAGCCTAGTATTCGTAGCAGGATGGGAGAAACCCGCATAGAGCGAAAGCCTCTTTGCCCTGGCAACCCCCCTGGGAAAGCACAGCATTCTTTGGGAAATCAGAGTCGGGTCTGTGGTATGCTCCTGTTTGGCTGACCTGGTCTCCACAGAACGGTGTGACAAAACCGCATGGAGCGAAAACCTCTTTGCCTGGGCATGCCTCTGCCTGAGAGAGAAGCGCGGTTGCGCCTGTGGATAGAGCCTTAAGGAAAGGGATACGTTTTTCACTGCGCTCCCCAGGAGCATGTCTGTGGAAAGTGCAGCACGCTGCCCGGGGAGAAGAGCAGGAGCCGTATGTCTTCTTGTCTGGAAAAGGTTACCAAGCAGGAGAGCCGGCCCTGGCAGGCACAGCGGCCGGTGGCAATACAAGTGTCACCGGCTCCCTGTGCAGAGACGGAAGCCTGGCCTGCTAAGGAGACAGGAGGGGATGAGGTGGGCAGGTCGCGTGGTCCTCTCTTAGGAAGCAGTCTGGGCAGAGAGCATGCCTGTCCTGAGCCTCTGGGCTTAAGGAGACAGCAGCTCCTTGGCCACCTGTCCCTGGGGCAGACATGCACTAGCCACCAGGCGCATACCCTAAACTCGCAGAAACAGCTCCCTGAAATAATGGGGAGTCAGATGCCGTCTTCCTGCAGGATGTGGAAGCTTGGAGGAGGCACGGGGTTTAAGAGGAAGGAATGGGGACAGTCCCCAAAGCTCCCTATTCAGTGCATGGGCGGTGTGCAGGGATCCTGTCAGCTCTCCTTTCCTGTGGGGAAAGCACTGGCCTAGTCCACGAGTCCGCCTGAGCGCCAGAGTAAAAGGCCAAGCGATGCCTACACTGGGAGCTGGTAGTGTGCATAGAGTGCCATCCTAGGCTACGCACGCTCCTGCAGCGTTGTGGCTGTGCCTGCTTAGTTAGGCCTGGCAGGGTGAACGCAGGACGCGAACATGGAGACCGGGAAAGCAAGGCCCAAGAGGCACCAGCTCTCCCACAGCTCTTCTTCCCTGACTCAACTGAAGGCTTGCTGAGGAAGCAGCAGCGAAGTGCTGTTCGCTCCAAGCCAAAGCCTCTGCGAAAGCACAATATTCGCTGAGAAATGTTCTGCGGGCTGCTGCTGCTTGCCTGAGCCCAGTCTCGTGTGGGAGAAAACCGCATAGAGCGAAAGCCTCATTGCC
This sequence comes from Mustela nivalis, assembly GCF_964662115.1. Classification (NCBI taxonomy): domain Eukaryota; kingdom Metazoa; phylum Chordata; class Mammalia; order Carnivora; family Mustelidae; genus Mustela; species Mustela nivalis. The sequence goes on from NW_028135669.1 coordinate 190,825, forward strand.
TGGGCATCTCCCCTGGCAAAGCACTGCGTTCTTTGGGAAATCAGGGTTGGGCTGTGGGATGCTGCTACTGCTTGCCTGAGCTAGTCTCCGGAGCTCGGTGGAAGATACTCGCATGGAGCGAAATACCCTTTGCCATAGCATCCCCTCTGCCTGAGAGAGAAGCCAAGTGTGGGGAAGGCTCAGCACGCCGCCCCCAGAGAAGAGAAGGAGCCTTGGCCTTGGGGTCAGGAAACGCTCGGGAAGCAGGATAGCCTGCCGTGGCACGAACAGCAGGCCGGTGGCAAGACAAGTGTCACCCGCTCCATGTGCGGAGCGATGGAACCCCGGCTGCTAAGGAGACATGAGGGGACGACTATGGCAGGGGCACGTGAACCACTCTGAGGAAGGAGTCTGGGCAGAAGCCAGGCCTGTCCAGTGCCTCTGGTCCCAAGGGGAGAGCATCTCCTTGGCCACCTGTCCCAAGGGCAGACTTGGGCTTGCCACCAGGTGCCATACCCGGGACTCACTGAAACAACCCCACGGAGAAACGGGCAGTCAGATGCCCTCTTACACCAAGATGTGGCAGCCATGTGGGTCGCAGGGGGTGTGCCGGGGAAAGAGTGGAGACAGACCTTCACCGTTCCCCATCCAGTGCACGGGCCGTGTGCAGTGATCATGTCGCCTCCTCTCTCCTGTGGTGAAGGCACTGGCCTAGACCCCGAATCTGCCTGAGCGCCAAGCAAAAGGCAAAGCCTTACGTACCCCAGGAAATGGAAATAGGCATAGAGTGCCATGCTAAGACACACACGCTGCTGCAGGGTTGTGACTGTGTCTACTTAGTTCGGCATAGTAAGGTGAACCCCCGGCGTGACCTTGTAGCCCAGGAAAGCAAGTCCCAAGAGGCAGCAACTCTCTCGCGGCTCTTCTTCCCTGTCGCTACAGAGCGAACTCCCAAAGGCTTTCTGAGGAAGCAGCAGCGAAATGCGGTTCGTGCCAAGCTGAAAAACTCTGCAAAAGCATAATAGTCGCTGGGAAATCAGAGTCGGTTCTGTGGGCTGCTTTTGTTGCTTGCCTTAGCCTAGTATTCGCAGCACTGTGGGAGCATACGGCATAGAGCGAAATCCTCTTTGCCCTGGCATCCCCTCTGGGAAAGCATAGCATTCTTTGCGAAACCAGATTCGGGTCTGAGAGATTCTCCTGTTGCCTGAGCTGGTCTCCTCAGCACGGTGTAATCAACCCGCAGGGAACGAAATCTTCTTTGCCTGTGCATCTCTCTGCCTGAGAGAGAAGCGAGCTTGCGCCTGGGGAAAGAGCCTTAAGGAAAGGGACATGTCTTTCACGGCGCTCCCCAGGAGCATGTCTGTGAAAGGTGCAGCAAGCTGCCCAGTGAGAAGAGCAGGAGCCCTTGGCCTTCTGGTCTGGAAAAGGTTGCTAAGCAGGAGAGCCTTCCCAGGCAGGCACAGCGGCCGGTGACAATACAAGTGTCACTAGCTCCCTGTGCAGAAAAGGAAGTCTGGCCAGCTAAGGAGACAGGAGGGGATGAGGTGGGCAGGGCGCGTGGTCCTCTCTTAGGAAGGAGTCTGGGTAGAGAGCATGCCTGTCCTGAGCCTCTGGGCTTAAGGAGACAGTAGCTCCTTGGCCACCTGTCCCTGGGGCAGACATGCCCTAGCCACCAGGCGCCTACACTGAACTCGCAGAAACAGCTCCCTGAAATAACGGAGAGTCAGATGCCGACTTCCTCCAGGATGTGGAAGCTTGGAGGAGGCACGGGGTTTAAGGGGAAGGAGTGGGGACAGTCCCCCAATGCTCCCTATTAAGTGCACGGGCGGTGTGCTGGGATCCTGTCACCTTTCCTTTCCTGTGGGGAAAGCACTGGCCTAGTCCGCGAGTCCGCCTGAGCGCCAGAGTAAAAGGCCAAGCGATGCCTACACTGGGAGATGCTGGTGTGCATAGAGTGCCATCCAAGGCTACGCACGCTACAGCAGGGTGGTGGCTGTGTCTGCTTTGTTCGGCCTGGCAGGGTGAACGCAGGACACGAACATGGAGCCCTGGAAAGCAAGGCCCAATAGGCAGCAGCTCTCCCACAGCTCTTCTTCCCTGACGCGACGGTAGCCTTACTAGGAAACAGCAGTGAAGTGCTGTTCGATCCAAGCTAAAGACTCTGCGAAATGTTCTGCAGGCTGCTGCTGCTTGCCAGAGCCCAGTCTCGCGGTGGGAGAAACCCGCATAGAGCGAAAGCCTCTTTTCCTGGGCATCTCCCCTGGGGAAGCACAGCATTCCATGGGAAATGAGAGTTGGGTTTGGGATGCTGCTGTTGCTTGCCTGAGCTAGTCTCCGCAGCTCGGTGGAAGATACCCGCATGGATCGAAATACCCTTTGCCCTAGCATCCCCTCTGCCTGAGAGAGAAGCCAAGTGTGGGGAAGGCGCAGCACTCCGCCCCCGGAGAAGAGAAGGAGCCGTTGGCCTTGGGGTCAGGAAATGCTCGGGAAGCAGGATAGCCTGCCGTGGCACGAACAGCAGGCCGGTGGCAAGACAAGTGTCACCCGCTCCATGTGCGGAGCGATGGAACCCCGGCTGCTAAGGAGACATGAGGGGACGACTAGAGCAGAGGTTCGTGAACCACTCTGAGCAAGGAGTCTGGGCAGGAGCCAGGCCTGTCCAGTGCCTCTGGTCCCAAGGGGACAGCATCTCCGTGGCCACCTGTCCCAAGGGCAGTCCTGGGCTTGCCACCAGGTGATATACCCGGAACGCTTAGAAACAAACCCATGGAGAAACAGGCAGTCAGATGCAGTCTTCCACCAAGATGTGGCAGCGATGAGGGTGGCAGGGGCTGTGCCGGGGAAAGAGTGGAGACAGAACCACACAGTTCCCCATCCAGTGCTCGGGCCGTGTGCAGTGATCCTGTCGCCTCCTCTCTCCTGTGGTGAAGGCACTGGCCCGAGTCTGCTTGAGCGCCAGAGCAAAAGGCAAAGCCTTAAGTACCCCAGGATGGTAATAAGCATAGAGTGCCATGCTAGGACACACACGCTGCTGCAGGGTTGTGACTGTGTCTACTTACTTCGGCATAGCAAGGTGAACCCCCGGCGTGAACTTAAAGCCCGGGAAAGCAAGACCCAAGAGGCACCAGCTCTCCGGCGTCTATTCTACCCTGCCGCGACAGAGTGAACACCCAAAGCCTTTGTGAGGAAGCAGCAGCGAAGTGCGGTTCTTGCCAAGCTGAAAACCTCTGCGAAAGCATAGCAGTCACTGGGAAATCAGAGTCGGTTCTGTGGTCTGCTGTTGCTACTTGCCTTAGCCTAGTATTCGTAGCAGGATGGGAGAAACCCGCATAGAGCGAAAGCCTCTTTGCCCTGGCAACCCCCCTGGGAAAGCACAGCATTCTTTGGGAAATCAGAGTCGGGTCTGTGGTATGCTCCTGTTTGGCTGACCTGGTCTCCACAGAACGGTGTGACAAAACCGCATGGAGCGAAAACCTCTTTGCCTGGGCATGCCTCTGCCTGAGAGAGAAGCGCGGTTGCGCCTGTGGATAGAGCCTTAAGGAAAGGGATACGTTTTTCACTGCGCTCCCCAGGAGCATGTCTGTGGAAAGTGCAGCACGCTGCCCGGGGAGAAGAGCAGGAGCCGTTTGTCTTCTGGTCTGGAAAAGGTTACCAAGCAGGAGAGCCGGCCCTGGCAGGCACAGCGGCCGGTGGCAATACAAGTGTCACCGGCTCCCTGTGCAGAGACGGAAGCCTGGCCTGCTAAGGAGACAGGAGGGGATGAGGTGGGCAGGTCGCGTGGTCCTCTCTTAGGAAGCAGTCTGGGCAGAGAGCATGCCTGTCCTGAGCCTCTGGGCTTAAGGAGACAGCAGCTCCTTGGCCACCTGTCCCTGGGGCAGACATGCACTAGCCACCAGGCGCATACCCTAAACTCGCAGAAACAGCTCCCTGAAATAATGGGGAGTCAGATGCCGTCTTCCTGCAGGATGTGGAAGCTTGGAGGAGGCACGGGGTTTAAGAGGAAGGAATGGGGACAGTCCCCAAAGCTCCCTATTCAGTGCATGGGCGGTGTGCAGGGATCCTGTCAGCTCTCCTTTCCTGTGGGGAAAGCACTGGCCTAGTCCGCGAGTCCGCCTGAGCGCCAGAGTAAAAGGCCAAGCGATGCCTACACTGGGAGCTGGTAGTGTGCATAGAGTGCCATCCTAGGCTACGCACGCTCCTGCAGCGTTGTGGCTGTGCCTGCTTAGTTAGGCCTGGCAGGGTGAACGCAGGACGCGAACATGGAGCCCGGGAAAGCAAGGCCCAAGAGGCACCAGCTCTCCCACAGCTCTTCTTCCCTGACTCAACTGAAGGCTTGCTGAGGAAGCAGCAGCGAAGTGCTGTTCGCTCCAAGCCAAAGCCTCTGCGAAAGCACAATATTCGCTGAGAAATGTTCTGCGGGCTGCTGCTGCTTGCCTGAGCCCAGTCTCGTGTGGGAGAAACCCGCATAGAGCGAAAGCCTCATTGCCTGGGCATCTCCCCTGGGAAAGCACTGCGTTCTTTGGGAAATCAGGGTTGGGCTGTGGGATGCTGCTACTGCTTGCCTGAGCTAGTCTCCGGAGCTCGGTGGAAGATACTCGCATGGAGCGAAATACCCTTTGCCATAGCATCCCCTCTGCCTGAGAGAGAAGCCAAGTGTGGGGAAGGCTCAGCACGCCGCCCCCAGAGAAGAGAAGGAGCCTTGGCCTTGGGGTCAGGAAACGCTCGGGAAGCAGGATAGCCTGCCGTGGCACGAACAGCAGGCCGGTGGCAAGACAAGTGTCACCCGCTCCATGTGCGGAGCGATGGAACCCCGGCTGCTAAGGAGACATGAGGGGACGACTATGGCAGGGGCACGTGAACCACTCTGAGGAAGGAGTCTGGGCAGAAGCCAGGCCTGTCCAGTGCCTCTGGTCCCAAGGGGAGAGCATCTCCTTGGCCACCTGTCCCAAGGGCAGACTTGGGCTTGCCACCAGGTGCCATACCCGGAACTCACTGAAACAACCCCACGGAGAAACGGGCAGTCAGATGCCCTCTTACACCAAGATGTGGCAGCCATGTGGGTCGCAGGGGGTGTGCCGGGGAAAGAGTGGAGACAGACCTTCACAGTTCCCCATCCAGTGCACGGGCCGTGTGCAGTGATCATGTCGCCTCCTCTCTCCTGTGGTGAACGCACTGGCCTAGACCCCGAATCTGCCTGAGCGCCAAGCAAAAGGCAAAGCCTTACGTACCCCAGGAGATGGAAATAGGCATAGAGTGCCATGCTAAGACACACACGCTGCTGCAGGGTTGTGACTGTGTCTACTTAGTTCGGCATAGCAAGGTGAACCCCCGGCGTGACCTTGTAGCCCAGGAAAGCAAGTCCCAAGAGGCAGCAACTCTCTCGCGGCTCTTCTTCCCTGTCGCTACAGAGCGAACTCCCAAAGGCTTTCTGAGGAAGCAGCAGCGAAATGCGGTTCGTGCCAAGCTGAAAAACTCTGCAAAAGCATAATAGTCGCTGGGAAATCAGAGTCGGTTCTGTGGGCTGCTTTTGTTGCTTGCCTTAGCCTAGTATTCGCAGCACTATGGGAGCATACGGCATAGAGCGAAATCCTCTTTGCCCTGGCATCCCCTCTGGGAAAGCATAGCATTCTTTGCGAAACCAGATTCGGGTCTGAGAGATTCTCCTGTTGCCTGAGCTGGTCTCCTCAGCACGGTGTAATAAACCCGCATGGAACGAAATCTTCTTTGCCTGTGCATCTCTCTGCCTGAGAGAGAAGCGAGCTTGCGCCTGTGGAAAGAGCCTTAAGGAAAGGGACATGTCTTTCACGGCGCTCCCCAGGAGCATGTCTGTGAAAGGTGCAGCAAGCTGCCCAGTGAGAAGAGCAGGAGCCCTTGGCCTTCTGGTCTGGAAAAGGTTGCTAAGCAGGAGAGCCTTCCCAGGCAGGCACAGCGGCCGGTGACAATACAAGTGTCCCTAGCTCCCTGTGCAGAGAAGTAAGTCTGGCCAACTAAGGAGACAGGAGGGGATGAGGTGGGCAGGGCGCGTGGTCCTCTCTTAGGAAGGAGTCTGGGCAGAGAGCATGCCTGTCCTGAGCCTCTGGGCTTAAGGAGACAGCAGCTCCTTGGCCACCTGTCCCTGGGGCAGACATGCCCTAGCCACCAGGCGCCTACACTGAACTCGCAGAAACAGCTCCCTGAAATAACGGAGAGTCAGATGCCGACTTCCTCCAGGATGTGGAAGCTTGGAGGAGGCACGGGGTTTAAGGGGAAGGAGTGGGGACAGTCCCCCAATGCTCCCTATTAAGTGCACGGGCGGTGTGCTGGGATCCTGTCACCTTTCCTTTCCTGTGGGGAAAGCACTGGCCTAGTCCGCGAGTCCGCCTGAGCGCCAGAGTAAAAGGCCAAGCGATGCCTACACTGGGAGATGCTGGTGTGCATAGAGTGCCATCCAAGGCTACGCACGCTACAGCAGGGTGGTGGCTGTGTCTGCTTAGTTCGGCCTGGCAGGGTGAACGCAGGACGCGAACATGGAGCCCTGGAGAGCAAGGCCCAATAGGCAGCAGCTCTCCCAGAGCTCTTCTTCCCTGACGCGACGGTAGCCTTACTAGGAAACAGCAGTGAAGTGCTGTTCGATCCAAGCTAAAGACTCTGCGAAATGTTCTGCAGGCTGCTGCTGCTTGCCAGAGCCCAGTCTCGCGGTGGGAGAAACCCGCATACAGCAAAAGCCTCTTTTCCTGGGCATCTCCCCTGGGGAAGCACAGCATTCCATGGGAAATGAGAGTTGGGTTTGGGATGCTGCTGTTTCTTGCCTGAGCTAGTCTCCGCAGCTCGGTGGAAGATACCCGCATGGATCGAAATACCCTTTGCCCTAGCATCCCCTCTGCCTGAGAGAGAAGCCAAGTGTGGGGAAGGCGCAGCACTCCGCCCCCGGAGAAGAGAAGGAGCCGTTGGCCTTGGGGTCAGGAAACGCTCGGGAAGCAGGATAGCCTGCCGTGGCACGAACAGCAGGCCGGTGGCAAGACAAGTGTCACCCGCTCCATGTGTGGAGCGATGGAACCCCGGCTGCTAAGGAGACATGAGGGGACGACTAGAGCAGAGGTTCGTGAACCACTCTGAGCAAGGAGTCTGGGCAGAAGCCAGGCCTGTCCAGTGCCTCTGGTCCCAAGGGGACAGCATCTCCGTGGCCACCTGTCCCAAGGGCAGTCCTGGGCTTGCCACCAGGTGATATACCCGGAACGCTTAGAAACAAACCCATGGAGAAACAGGCAGTCAGATGCAGTCTTCCACCAAGATGTGGCAGCGATGAGGGTGGCAGGGGCTGTGCCGGGGAAAGAGTGGAGACAGAACCACACAGTTCCCCATCCAGTGCTCGGGCCGTGTGCAGTGATCCTGTCGCCTCCTCTCTCCTGTGGTGAAGGCACTGGCCCGAGTCTGCTTGAGCGCCAGAGCAAAAGGCAAAGCCTTAAGTACCCCAGGATGGTAGTAAGCATAGAGTGCCATGCTAGGACACACACGCTGCTGCAGGGTTGTGACTGTGTCTACTTACTTCGGCATAGTAAGGTGAACCCCCGGCGTGAACTTAAAGCCCGGGAAAGCAAGACCCAAGAGGCACCAGCTCTCCGGCGTCTATTCTACCCTGCCGCGACAGAGTGAACACCCAAAGCCTTTGTGAGGAAGCAGCAGCGAAGTGCGGTTCTTGCCAAGCTGAAAACCTCTGCGAAAGCATAGCAGTCGCTGGGAAATCAGAGTCGGTTCTGTGGTCTGCTGTTGCTACTTGCCTTAGCCTAGTATTCGTAGCAGGATGGGAGAAACCCGCATAGAGCGAAAGCCTCTTTGCCCTGGCAACCCCCCTGGGAAAGCACAGCATTCTTTGGGAAATCAGAGTCGGGTCTGTGGTATGCTCCTGTTTGGCTGACCTGGTCTCCACAGAACGGTGTGACAAAACCGCATGGAGCGAAAACCTCTTTGCCTGGGCATGCCTCTGCCTGAGAGAGAAGCGCGGTTGCGCCTGTGGATAGAGCCTTAAGGAAAGGGATACGTTTTTCACTGCGCTCCCCAGGAGCATGTCTGTGGAAAGTGCAGCACGCTGCCCGGGGAGAAGAGCAGGAGCCGTTGTCTTCTGGTCTGGAAAAGGTTACCAAGCAGGAGAGCCAGCCCTGGCAGGCACAGCGGCCGGTGGCAATACAAGTGTCACCGGCTCCCTGTGCAGAGACGGAAGCCTGGCCTGCTAAGGAGACAGGAGGGGATGAGGTGGGCAGGTCGCGTGGTCCTCTCTTTGGAAGCAGTCTGGGCAGAGAGCATGCCTGTCCTGAGCCTCTGGGCTTAAGGAGACAGCAGCTCCTTGGCCACCTGTCCCTGGGGCAGACATGCACTAGCCACCAGGCGCATACCCTAAACTCGCAGAAACAGCTCCCTGAAATAATGGGGAGTCAGATGCCGTCTTCCTGCAGGATGTGGAAGCTTGGAGGAGGCACGGGGTTTAAGAGGAAGGAATGGGGACAGTCCCCAAAGCTCCCTATTCAGTGCATGGGCGGTGTGCAGGGATCCTGTCAGCTCTCCTTTCCTTTGCGGAAAGCACTGGCCTAGTCCGCGAGTCCGCCTGAGCGCCAGAGTAAAAGGCCAAGCGATGCCTACACTGGGAGCTGGTAGTGTGCATAGAGTGCCATCCTAGGCTACGCACGCTCCTGCAGCGTTGTGGCTGTGCCTGCTTAGTTAGGCCTGGCAGGGTGAACGCAGGAGGCGAACATGGAGCCCGGGAAATCAAGGCCCAAGAGGCACCAGCTCTCCCACAGCTCTTCTTCCCTGACTCAACTGAAGGCTTGCTGAGGAAGCAGCAGCGAAGTGCTGTTCGCTCCAAGCCAAAGCCTCTGCGAAAGCACAATATTCGCTGAGAAATGTTCTGCGGGCTGCTGCTGCTTGCCTGAGCCCAGTCTCGTGTGGGAGAAACCCGCATAGAGCGAAAGCCTCATTGACTGGGCATCTCCCCTGGGAAAGCACTGCGTTCTTTGGGAAATCAGGGTTGGGCTGTGGGATGCTGCTACTGCTTGCCTGAGCTAGTCTCCGAAGCTCGGTGGAAGATACTCGCATGGAGCGAAATACCCTTTGCCATAGCATCCCCTCTGCCTGAGAGAGAAGCCAAGTGTGGGGAAGGCTCAGCACGCCGCCCCCAGAGAAGAGAAGGAGCCTTGGCCTTGGGGTCAGGAAACGCTCGGGAAGCAGGATAGCCTGCCGTGGCACGAACAGCAGGCCGGTGGCAAGACAAGTGTCACCCGCTCCATGTGCGGAGCGATGGAACCCCGGCTGCTAAGGAGACATGAGGGGACGACTATGGCAGGGGCACGTGAACCACTCTGAGGAAGGAGTCTGGGCAGAAGCCAGGCCTGTCCAGTGCCTCTGGTCCCAAGGGGAGAGCATCTCCTTGGCCACCTGTCCCAAGGGCAGACTTGGGCTTGCCACCAGGTGCCATACCCGGAACTCACTGAAACAACCCCACGGAGAAACGGGCAGTCAGATGCCCTCTTACACCAAGATGTGGCAGCCATGTGGGTCGCAGGGGGTGTGCCGGGGAAAGAGTGGAGACAGACCTTCACAGTTCCCCATCCAGTGCACGGGCCGTGTGCAGTGATCATGTCGCCTCCTCTCTCCTGTGGTGAACGCACTGGCCTAGACCCCGAATCTGCCTGAGCGCCAAGCAAAAGGCAAAGCCTTACGTACCCCAGGAGATGGAAATAGGCATAGAGTGCCATGCTAAGACACACACGCTGCTGCAGGGTTGTGACTGTGTCTACTTAGTTCGGCATAGCAAGGTGAACCCCCGGCGTGACCTTGTACCCCAGGAAAGCAAGTCCCAAGAGGCAGCAACTCTCTCGCGGCTCTTCTTCCCTGTCGCTACAGAGCGAACTCCCAAAGGCTTTCTGAGGAAGCAGCAGCGAAATGCGGTTCGTGCCAAGCTGAAAAACTCTGCAAAAGCAAAATAGTCGCTGGGAAATCAGAGTCGGTTCTGTGGGCTGCTTTTGTTGCTTGCCTTAGCCTAGTATTCGCAGCACTATGGGAGCATACGGCATAGAGCGAAATCCTCTTTGCCCTGGCATCCCCTCTGGGAAAGCATAGCATTCTTTGCGAAACCAGATTCGGGTCTGAGAGATTCTCCTGTTGCCTGAGCTGGTCTCCTCAGCACGGTGTAATAAACCCGCATGGAACGAAATCTTCTTTGCCTGTGCATCTCTCTGCCTGAGAGAGAAGCGAGCTTGCGCCTGTGGAAAGAGCCTTAAGGAAAGGGACATGTCTTTCACGGCGCTCCCCAGGAGCATGTCTGTGAAAGGTGCAGCAAGCTGCCCAGTGAGAAGAGCAGGAGCCCTTGGCCTTCTGGTCTGGAAAAGGTTGCTAAGCAGGAGAGCCTTCCCAGGCAGGCACAGCGGCCGGTGACAATACAAGTGTCCCTAGCTCCCTGTGCAGAGAAGTAAGTCTGGCCAACTAAGGAGACAGGAGGGGATGAGGTGGGCAGGGCGCGTGGTCCTCTCTTAGGAAGGAGTCTGGGCAGAGAGCATGCCTGTCCTGAGCCTCTGGGCTTAAGGAGACAGCAGCTCCTTGGCCACCTGTCCCTGGGGCAGACATGCCCTAGCCACCAGGCGCCTACACTGAACTCGCAGAAACAGCTCCCTGAAATAACGGAGAGTCAGATGCCGACTTCCTCCAGGATGTGGAAGCTTGGAGGAGGCACGGGGTTTAAGGGGAAGGAGTGGGGACAGTCCCCCAATGCTCCCTATTAAGTGCACGGGCGGTGTGCTGGGATCCTGTCACCTTTCCTTTCCTGTGGGGAAAGCACTGGCCTAGTCCGCGAGTCCGCCTGAGCGCCAGAGTAAAAGGCCAAGCGATGCCTACACTGGGAGATGCTGGTGTGCATAGAGTGCCATCCAAGGCTACGCACGCTACAGCAGGGTTGTGGCTGTGTCTGCTTAGTTCGGCCTGGCAGGGTGAATGCAGGACGCGAACATGGAGCCCTGGAAAGCAAGGCCCAATAGGCAGCAGCTCTCCCACAGCTCTTCTTCCCTGACGCGACGGTAGCCTTACTAGGAAACAGCAGTGAAGTGCTGTTCGATCCAAGCTAAAGACTCTGCGAAATGTTCTGCAGGCTGCTGCTGCTTGCCAGAGCCCAGTCTCGCGGTGGGAGAAAACCGCATACAGCAAAAGCCTCTTTTCCTGGGCATCTCCCCTGGGGAAGCACAGCATTCCATGGGAAATGAGAGTTGGGTTTGGGATGCTGCTGTTTCTTGCCTGAGCTAGTCTCCGCAGCTCGGTGGAAGATACCCGCATGGATCGAAATACCCTTTGCCCTAGCATCCCCTCTGCCTGAGAGAGAAGCCAAGTGTGGGGAAGGCGCAGCACTCCGCCCCCGGAGAAGAGAAGGAGCCGTTGGCCTTGGGGTCAGGAAACGCTCGGGAAGCAGGATAGCCTGCCGTGGCACGAACAGCAGGCCGGTGGCAAGACAAGTGTCACCCGCTCCATGTGCGGAGCGATGGAACCCCGGCTGCTAAGGAGACATGAGGGGACGACTAGAGCAGAGGTTCGTGAACCACTCTGAGGAAGGAGTCTGGGCAGAAGCCAGGCCTGTCCAGTGCCTCTGGTCCCAAGGGGACAGCATCTCCGTGGCCACCTGTCCCAAGGGCAGTCCTGGGCTTGCCACCAGGTGATATACCCGGAACGCTTAGAAACAAACCCATGGAGAAACAGGCAGTCAGATGCAGTCTTCCACCAAGATGTGGCAGCGATGAGGGTGGCAGGGGCTGTGCCGGGGAAAGAGTGGAGACAGAACCACACAGTTCCCCATCCAGTGCTCGGGCCGTGTGCAGTGATCCTGTCGCCTCCTCTCTCCTGTGGTGAAGGCACTGGCCCGAGTCTGCTTGAGCGCCAGAGCAAAAGGCAAAGCCTTAAGTACCCCAGGATGGTAATAAGCATAGAGTGCCATGCTAGGACACACACGCTGCTGCAGGGTTGTGACTGTGTCTACTTACTTCGGCATAGTAAGGTGAACCCCCGGCGTGAACTTAAAGCCCGGGAAAGCAAGACCCAAGAGGCACCAGCTCTCCGGCGTCTATTCTACCCTGCCGCGACAGAGTGAACACCCAAAGCCTTTGTGAGGAAGCAGCAGCGAAGTGCGGTTCTTGCCAAGCTGAAAACCTCTGCGAAAGCATAGCAGTCGCTGGGAAATCAGAGTCGGTTCTGTGGTCTGCTGTTGCTACTTGCCTTAGCCTAGTATTCGTAGCAGGATGGGAGAAACCCGCATAGAGCGAAAGCCTCTTTGCCCTGGCAACCCCCCTGGGAAAGCACAGCATTCTTTGGGAAATCAGAGTCGGGTCTGTGGTATGCTCCTGTTTGGCTGACCTGGTCTCCACAGAACGGTGTGACAAAACCGCATGGAGCGAAAACCTCTTTGCCTGGGCATGCCTCTGCCTGAGAGAGAAGCGCGGTTGCGCCTGTGGATAGAGCCTTAAGGAAAGGGATACGTTTTTCACTGCGCTCCCCAGGAGCATGTCTGTGGAAAGTGCAGCACGCTGCCCGGGGAGAAGAGCAGGAGCCGTTGTCTTCTGGTCTGGAAAAGGTTACCAAGCAGGAGAGCCGGCCCTGGCAGGCACAGCGGCCGGTGGCAATACAAGTGTCACCGGCTCCCTGTGCAGAGACGGAAGCCTGGCCTGCTAAGGAGACAGGAGGGGATGAGGTGGGCAGGTCGCGTGGTCCTCTCTTAGGAAGCAGTCTGGGCAGAGAGCATGCCTGTCCTGAGCCTCTGGGCTTAAGGAGACAGCAGCTCCTTGGCCACCTGTCCCTGGGGCAGACATGCACTAGCCACCAGGCGCATACCCTAAACTCGCAGAAACAGCTCCCTGAAATAATGGGGAGTCAGATGCCGTCTTCCTGCAGGATGTGGAAGCTTGGAGGAGGCACGGGGTTTAAGGTGAAGGAATGGGGACAGCCCCAAAGCTCCCTATTCAGTGCATGGGCGGTGTGCAGGGATCCTGTCAGCTCTCCTTTCCTGTGCGGAAAGCACTGGCCTAGTCCGCGAGTCCGCCTGAGCGCCAGAGTAAAAGGCCAAGCGATGCCTACACTGGGAGCTGGTAGTGTGCATAGAGTGCCATCCTAGGCTACGCACGCTCCTGCAGCGTTGTGGCTGTGCCTGCTTAGTTAGGCCTGGCAGGGTGAACGCAGGACGCGAACATGGAGCCTGGGAAAGCAAGGCCCAAGAGGCACCAGCTCTCCCACAGCTCTTCTTCCCTGACACAACTGAAGGCTTGCTGAGGAAGCAGCAGCGAAGTGCTGTTCGCTCCAAGCCAAAGCCTCTGCGAAAGCACAATATTCGCTGAGAAATGTTCTGCGGGCTGCTGCTGCTTGCCTGAGCCCAGTCTCGTGTGGGAGAAACCCGCATAGAGCGAAAGCCTCATTGCCTGGGCATCTCCCCTGGGAAAGCACTGCGTTCTTTGGGAAATCAGGGCTGGGCTGTGGGATGCTGCTACTGCTTGCCTGAGCTAGTCTCCGGAGCTCGGTGGAAGATACTCGCATGGAGCGAAATACCCTTTGCCATAGCATCCCCTCTGCCTGAGAGAGAAGCCAAGTGTGGCGAAGGCTCAGCACGCCGCCCCCAGAGAAGAGAAGGAGCCTTGGCCTTGGGGTCAGGAAACGCTCGGGAAGCAGGATAGCCTGCCGTGGCACGAACAGCAGGCCGGTGGCAAGACAAGTGTCACCCGCTCCATGTGCGGAGCGATGGAACCCCGGCTGCTAAGGAGACATGAGGGGACGACTATGGCAGGGGCACGTGAACCACTCTGAGGAAGGAGTCTGGGCAGAAGCCAGGCCTGTCCAGTGCCTCTGGTCCCAAGGGGAGAGCATCTCCTTGGCCACCTGTCCCAAGGGCAGACATGGGCTTGCCACCAGGTGCCATACCCGGAACTCACTGAAACAACCCCACGGAGAAACGGGCAGTCAGATGCCCTCTTACACCAAGATGTGGCAGCCATGTGGGTCGCAGGGGGTGTGCCGGGGAAAGAGTGGAGACAGACCTTCACAGTTCCCCATCCAGTGCACGGGCCGTGTGCAGTGATCATGTCGCCTCCTCTCTCCTGTGGTGAAGGCACTGGCCTAGACCCCGAATCTGCCTGAGCGCCAAGCAAAAGGCAAAGCCTTACGTACCCCAGGAGATGGAAATAGGCATAGAGTGCCATGCTAAGACACACACGCTGCTGCAGGGTTGTGACTGTGTCTACTTAGTTCGGCATAGCAAGGTGAACCCCCGGCGTGACCTTGTAGCCCAGGAAAGCAAGTCCCAAGAGGCAGCAACTCTCTCGCGGCTCTTCTTCCCTGTCGCTACAGAGCGAACTCCCAAAGGCTTTCTGAGGAAGCAGCAGCGAAATGCGGTTCGTGCCAAGCTGAAAAACTCTGCAAAAGCAAAATAGTCGCTGGGAAATCAGAGTCGGTTCTGTGGGCTGCTTTTGTTGCTTGCCTTAGCCTAGTATTCGCAGCACTATGGGAGCATACGGCATAGAGCGAAATCCTCTTTGCCCTGGCATCCCCTCTGGGAAAGCATAGCATTCTTTGCGAAACCAGATTCGGGTCTGAGAGATTCTCCTGTTGCCTGAGCTGGTCTCCTCAGCACGGTGTAATAAACCCGCATGGAACGAAATCTTCTTTGCCTGTGCATCTCTCTGCCTGAGAGAGAAGCGAGCTTGCGCCTGTGGAAAGAGCCTTAAGGAAAGGGACATGTCTTTCACGGCGCTCCCCAGGAGCATGTCTGTGAAAGGTGCAGCAAGCTGCCCAGTGAGAAGAGCAGGAGCCCTTGGCCTTCTGGTCTGGAAAAGGTTGCTAAGCAGGAGAGCCTTCCCAGGCAGGCACAGCGGCCGGTGACAATACAAGTGTCCCTAGCTCCCTGTGCAGAGAAGTAAGTCTGGCCAACTAAGGAGACAGGAGGGGATGAGGTGGGCAGGGCGCGTGGTCCTCTCTTAGGAAGGAGTCTGGGCAGAGAGCATGCCTGTCCTGAGCCTCTGGGCTTAAGGAGACAGCAGCTCCTTGGCCACCTGTCCCTGGGGCAGACATGCCCTAGCCACCAGGCGCCTACACTGAACTCGCAGAAACAGCTCCCTGAAATAACGGAGAGTCAGATGCCGACTTCCTCCAGGATGTGGAAGCTTGGAGGAGGCACGGGGTTTAAGGGGAAGGAGTGGGGACAGTCCCCCAATGCTCCCTATTAAGTGCACGGGCGGTGTGCTGGGATCCTGTCACCTTTCCTTTCCTGTGGGGAAAGCACTGGCCTAGTCCGCGAGTCCGCCTGAGCGCCAGAGTAAAAGGCCAAGCGATGCCTACACTGGGAGATGCTGGTGTGCATAGAGTGCCATCCAAGGCTACGCACGCTACAGCAGGGTGGTGGCTGTGTCTGCTTAGTTCGGCCTGGCAGGGTGAATGCAGGACGCGAACATGGAGCCCTGGAAAGCAAGGCCCAATAGGCAGCAGCTCTCCCACAGCTCTTCTTCCCTGACGCGACGGTAGCCTTACTAGGAAACAGCAGTGAAGTGCTGTTCGATCCAAGCTAAAGACTCTGCGAAATGTTCTGCAGGCTGCTGCTGCTTGCCAGAGCCCAGTCTCGCGGTGGGAGAAACCCGCATACAGCAAAAGCCTCTTTTCCTGGGCATCTCCCCTGGGGAAGCACAGCATCCATGGGAAATGAGAGTTGGGTTTGGGATGCTGCTGTTTCTTGCCTGAGCTAGTCTCCGCAGCTCGGTGGAAGATACCCGCATGGATCGAAATACCCTTTGCCCTAGCATCCCCTCTGCCTGAGAGAGAAGCCAAGTGTGGGGAAGGCGCAGCACTCCGCCCCCGGAGAAGAGAAGGAGCCGTTGGCCTTGGGGTCAGGAAACGCTCGGGAAGCAGGATAGCCTGCCGTGGCACGAACAGCAGGCCGGTGGCAAGACAAGTGTCACCCGCTCCATGTGCGGAGCGATGGAACCCCGGCTGCTAAGGAGACATGAGGGGACGACTAGAGCAGAGGTTCGTGAACCACTCTGAGCAAGGAGTCTGGGCAGAAGCCAGGCCTGTCCAGTGCCTCTGGTCCCAAGGGACAGCATCTCCGTGGCCACCTGTCCCAAGGGCAGTCCTGGGCTTGCCACCAGGTGATATACCCGGAACGCTTAGAAACAAACCCATGGAGAAACAGGCAGTCAGATGCAGTCTTCCACCAAGATGTGGCAGCGATGAGGGTGGCAGGGGCTGTGCCGGGGAAAGAGTGGAGACAGAACCACACAGTTCCCCATCCAGTGCTCGGGCCGTGTGCAGTGATCCTGTCGCCTCCTCTCTCCTGTGGTGAAGGCACTGGCCCGAGTCTGCTTGAGCGCCAGAGCAAAAGGCAAAGCCTTAAGTACCCCAGGATGGTAATAAGCATAGAGTGCCATGCTAGGACACACACGCTGCTGCAGGGTTGTGACTGTGTCTACTTACTTCGGCATAGCAAGGTGAACCCCCGGCGTGAACTTAAAGCCCGGGAAAGCAAGACCCAAGAGGCACCAGCTCCCCGGCGTCTATTCTACCCTGCCGCGACAGAGTGAACACCCAAAGCCTTTGTGAGGAAGCAGCAGCGAAGTGCGGTTCTTGCCAAGCTGAAAACCTCTGCGAAAGCATAGCAGTCGCTGGGAAATCAGAGTCGGTTCTGTGGTCTGCTGTTGCTACTTGCCTTAGCCTAGTATTCGTAGCAGGATGGGAGAAACCCGCATAGAGCGAAAGCCTCTTTGCCCTGGCAACCCCCCTGGGAAAGCACAGCATTCTTTGGGAAATCAGAGTCGGGTCTGTGGTATGCTCCTGTTTGGCTGACCTGGTCTCCACAGAACGGTGTGACAAAACCGCATGGAGCGAAAACCTCTTTGCCTGGGCATGCCTCTGCCTGAGAGAGAAGCGCGGTTGCGCCTGTGGATAGAGCCTTAAGGAAAGGGATACGTTTTTCACTGCGCTCCCCAGGAGCATGTCTGTGGAAAGTGCAGCACGCTGCCCGGGGAGAAGAGCAGGAGCCGTTTGTCTTCTGGTCTGGAAAAGGTTACCAAGCAGGAGAGCCGGCCCTGTCAGGCACAGCGGCCGGTGGCAATACAAGTGTCACCGGCTCCCTGTGCAGAGACGGAAGCCTGGCCTGCTAAGGAGACAGGAGGGGATGAGGTGGGCAGGTCGCGTGGTCCTCTCTTAGGAAGCAGTCTGGGCAGAGAGCATGCCTGTTCTGAGCCTCTGGGCTTAAGGAGACAGCAGCTCCTTGGCCACCTGTCCCTGGGGCAGACATGCACTAGCCACCAGGCGCATACCCTAAACTCGCAGAAACAGCTCCCTGAAATAATGGGGAGTCAGATGCCGTCTTCCTGCAGGATGTGGAAGCTTGGAGGAGGCACGGGGTTTAAGAGGAAGGAATGGGGACAGTCCCCAAAGCTCCCTATTCAGTGCATGGGCGGTGTGCAGGGATCCTGTCAGCTCTCCTTTCCTGTGCGGAAAGCACTGGCCTAGTCCGCGAGTCCGCCTGAGCGCCAGAGTAAAAGGCCAAGCGATGCCTACACTGGGAGCTGGTAGTGTGCATAGAGTGCCATCCTAGGCTACGCACGCTCCTGCAGCGTTGTGGCTGTGCCTGCTTAGTTAGGCCTGGCAGGGTGAACGCAGGACGCGAACATGGAGCCTGGGAAAGCAAGGCCCAAGAGGCACCAGCTCTCCCACAGCGCTTCTTCCCTGACTCAACTGAAGGCTTGCTGAGGAAGCAGCAGCGAAGTGCTGTTCGCTCCAAGCCAAAGCCTCTGCGAAAGCACAATATTCGCTGAGAAATGTTCTGCGGGCTGCTGCTGCTTGCCTGAGCCCAGTCTCGTGTGGGAGAAACCCGCATAGAGCGAAAGCCTCATTGCCTGGGCATCTCCCCTGGGAAAGCACTGCGTTCTTTGGGAAATCAGGGTTGGGCTGTGGGATGCTGCTACTGCTTGCCTGAGCTAGTCTCCGGAGCTCGGTGGAAGATACTCGCATGGAGCGAAATACCCTTTGCCATAGCATCCCCTCTGCCTGAGAGAGAAGCCAAGTGTGGGGAAGGCTCAGCACGCCGCCCCCAGAGAAGAGAAGGAGCCTTGGCCTTGGGGTCAGGAAACGCTCGGGAAGCAGGATAGCCTGCCGTGGCACGAACAGCAGGCCGGTGGCAAGACAAGTGTCACCCGCTCCATGTGCGGAGCGATGGAACCCCGGCTGCTAAGGATACATGAGGGGACGACTATGGCAGGGGCACGTGAACCACTCTGAGGAAGGAGTCTGGGCAGAAGCCAGGCCTGTCCAGTGCCTCTGGTCCCAAGGGGAGAGCATCTCCTTGGCCACCTGTCTCAAGGGCAGACTTGGGCTTGCCACCAGGTGCCATACCCGGAACTCACTGAAACAATTCCACGGAGAATCGGGCAGTCAGATGCCCTATTACACCAAGATGTGGCAGCCATGTGGGTCGCAGGGGGTGTGCCGGGGAAAGAGTGGAGACAGACCTTCACAGTTCCCCATCCAGTGCACGGGCCGTGTGCAGTGATCATGTCGCCTCCTCTCTCCTGTGGTGAAGGCACTGGCCTAGACCCCGAATCTGCCTGAGCGCCAAGCAAAAGGCAAAGCCTTACGTACCCCAGGAGATGGAAATAGGCATAGAGTGCCATGCTAAGACACACACGCTGCTGCAGGGTTGTGACTGTGTCTACTTAGTTCCGCATAGCAAGGTGAACCCCCGGCGTGACCTTGTAGCCCAGGAAAGCAAGTCCCAAGAGGCAGCAACTCTCTCGCGGCTCTTCTTCCCTGTCGCTACAGAGCGAACTCCCAAAGGCTTTCTGAGGAAGCAGCAGCGAAATGCGTTTCGTGCCAAGCTGAAAAACTCTGCAAAAGCATAATAGTCGCTGGGAAATCAGAGTCGGTTCTGTGGGCTGCTTTTGTTGCTTGCCTTAGCCTAGTATTCGCAGCACTATGGGAGCATACAGCATAGAGCGAAAGCCTCTTTGCCCTGGCATCCCCTCTGGGAAAGCATAGCATTCTTTGCGAAACCAGATTCGGGTCTGAGAGATTCTCCTGTTGCCTGAGCTGGTCTCCTCAGCACGGTGTAATAAACCCGCATGGAACGAAATCTTCTTTGCCTGTGCATCTCTCTGCCTGAGAGAGAAGCGAGCTTGCGCCTGGGGAAAGAGCCTTAAGGAAAGGGACATGTCTTTCACGGCGCTCCCCAGGAGCATGTCTGTGAAAGGTGCAGCAAGCTGCCCAGTGAGAAGAGCAGGAGCCCTTGGCCTTCTGGTCTGGAAAAGGTTGCAAAGCAGGAGAGCCTTCCCAGGCAGGCACAGCGGCCGGTGACAATACAAGTGTCCCTAGCTCCCTGTGCAGAGAAGTAAGTCTGGCCAACTAAGGAGACAGGAGGGGATGAGGTGGGCAGGGCGCGTGGTCCTCTCTTAGGAAGGAGTCTGGGCAGAGAGCATGCCTGTCCTGAGCCTCTGGGCTTAAGGAGACAGCAGCTCCTTGGCCACCTGTCCCTGTGGCAGACATGCACTAGCCACCAGGCGCATACACGAAACTCGCAGAAACAGCTCCCTGAAATAATGGGGAGTCAGATGCCGTCTTCCTGCAGGATGTGGAAGCTTGGAGGAGGCACGGGGTTTAAGAGGAAGGAATGGGGACAGTCCCCAAAGCTCCCTATTCAGTGCATGGGCGGTGTGCAGGGATCCTGTCAGCTCTCCTTTCCTCTGCGGAACGCACTGGCCTAGTCCGCGAGTCCGCCTGAGCGCCAGAGTAAAAGGCCAAGCGATGCCTACACTGGGAGCTGGTAGTGTGCATAGAGTGCCATCCTAGGCTACGCACGCTCCTGCAGCGTTGTGGCTGTGCCTGCTTAGTTAGGCCTGGCAGGGTGAACGCAGGACGCGAACATGGAGCCTGGGAAAGCAAGGCCCAAGAGGCACCAGCTCTCCCACAGCTCTTCTTCCCTGACTCAACTGAAGGCTTGCTGAGGAAGCAGCAGCGAAGTGCTGTTCGCTCCAAGCCAAAGCCTCTGCGAAAGCACAATATTCGCTGAGAAATGTTCTGCGGGCTGCTGCTGCTTGCCTGAGCCCAGTCTCGTGTGGGAGAAACCCGCATAGAGCGAAAGCCTCATTGCCTGGGCATCTCCCCTGGGAAAGCACTGCGTTCTTTGGGAAATCAGGGTTGGGCTGTGGGATGCTGCTACTGCTTGCCTGAGCTAGTCTCCGGAGCTCGGTGGAAGATACTCGCATGGAGCGAAATACCCTTTGCCATAGCATCCCCTCTGCCTGAGAGAGAAGCCAAGTGTGGGGAAGGCTCAGCACGCCGCCCCCAGAGAAGAGAAGGAGCCTTGGCCTTGGGGTCAGGAAACGCTCGGGAAGCAGGATAGCCTGCCGTGGCACGAACAGCAGGCCGGTGGCAAGACAAGTGTCACCCGCTCCATGTGCGGAGCGATGGAACCCCGGCTGCTAAGGAGACATGAGGGGACGACTATGGCAGGGGCACGTGAACCACTCTGAGGAAGGAGTCTGGGCAGAAGCCAGGCCTGTCCAGTGCCTCTGGTCCCAAGGGGAGAGCATCTCCTTGGCCACCTGTCCCAAGGGCAGACTTGGGCTTGCCACCAGGTGCCATACCCGGAACTCACTGAAACAACCCCACGGAGAAACGGGCAGTCAGATGCCCTCTTACACCAAGATGTGGCAGCCATGTGGGTCGCAGGGGGTGTGCCGGGGAAAGAGTGGAGACAGACCTTCACAGTTCCCCATCCAGTGCACGGGCCGTGTGCAGTGATCCTGTCGCCTCCTCTCTCCTGTGGTGAAGGCACTGGCCTAGACCCCGAATCTGCCTGAGCGCCAAGCAAAAGGCAAAGCCTTACGTACCCCAGGAGATGGAAATAGGCATAGAGTGCCATGCTAAGACACACACGCTGCTGCAGGGTTGTGACTGTGTCTACTTAGTTCCGCATAGCAAGGTGAACCCCCGGCGTGACCTTCTAGCCCAGGAAAGCAAGTCCCAAGAGGCAGCAACTCTCTCGCGGCTCTTCTTCCCTGTCGCCACAGAGCGAACTCCCAAAGGCTTTCTGAGGAAGCAGCAGCGAAATGCGTTTCGTGCCAAGCTGAAAAACTCTGCAAAAGCATAATAGTCGCTGGGAAATCAGAGTCGGTTCTGTGGGCTGCTTTTGTTGCTTGCCTTAGCCTAGTATTCGCAGCACTATGGGAGCATACGGCATAGAGCGAAATCCTCTTTGCCCTGGCATCCCCTCTGGGAAAGCATAGCATTCTTTGCGAAACCAGATTCGGGTCTGAGAGATTCTCCTGTTGCCTGAGCTGGTCTCCTCAGCACGGTGTAATAAACCCGCATGGAACGAAATCTTCTTTGCCTGTGCATCTCTCTGCCTGAGAGAGAAGCGAGCTTGCGCCTGTGGAAAGAGCCTTAAGGAAAGGGACATGTCTTTCACGGCGCTCCCCAGGAGCATGTCTGTGAAAGGTGCAGCAAGCTGCCCAGTGAGAAGAGCAGGAGCCCTTGGCCTTCTGGTCTGGAAAAGGTTGCTAAGCAGGAGAGCCTTCCCAGGCAGGCACAGCGGCCGGTGACAATACAAGTGTCACTAGCTCCCTGTGCAGAGAAGGAAGTCTGGCCAGCTAAGGAGACAGGAGGGGATGAGGTGGGCAGGGCGCGTGGTCCTCTCTTAGGAAGGAGTCTGGGCAGAGAGCATGCCTGTCCTGAGCCTCTGGGCTTAAGGAGACAGCAGCTCCTTGACCACCTGTCCCTGGGGCAGACATGCCCTAGCCACCAGGCGCCTACACTGAACTCGCAGAAACAGCTCCCTGAAATAACGGAGAGTCAGATGCCGACTTCCTCCAGGATGTGGAAGCTTGGAGGAGGCACGGGGTTTAAGGGGAAGGAGTGGGGACAGTCCCCCAATGCTCCCTATTAAGTGCACGGGCGGTGGGCTGGGATCCTGTCACCTTTCCTTTCCTGTGGGGAAAGCACTGGCCTAGTCCGCGAGTCCGCCTGAGCGCCAGAGTAAAAGGCCAAGCGATGCCTACACTGGGAGATGCTGGTGTGCATAGAGTGCCATCCAAGGCTACGCACGCTACAGAAGGGTGGTGGCTGTGTCTGCTTAGTTCGGCCTGGCAGGGTGAACGCAGGACTCGAACATGGAGCCCTGGAAAGCAAGGCCCAATAGGCAGCAGCTTTCCCACAGCTCTTCTTCCCTGACGCGACGGTAGCCTTACTAGGAAACAGCAGTGAAGTGCTGTTCGATCCAAGCTAAAGACTCTGCGAAATGTTCTGCAGGCTGCTGCTGCTTGCCAGAGCCCAGTCTCGCGGTGGGAGAAACCCGCATACAGCGAAAGCCTCTTTTCCTGGGCATCTCCCCTGGGGAAGCACAGCATTCCATGGGAAATGAGAGTTGGGTTTGGGATGCTGCTGTTTCTTGCCTGAGCTAGTCTCCGCAGCTCGGTGGAAGATACCCGCATGGATCGAAATACCCTTTGCCCTAGCATCCCCTCTGCCTGAGAGAGAAGCCAAGTGTGGGGAAGGCGCAGCACTCCGCCCCCGGAAAAGAGAAGGAGCCGTTGGCCTTGGGGTCAGGAAACGCTCGGGAAGCAGGATAGCCTGCCGTGGCACGAACAGCAGGCCGGTGGCAAGACAAGTGTCACCCGCTCCATGTGCGGAGCGATGGAACCCCGGCTGCTAAGGAGACATGAGGGGACGACTAGAGCAGAGGTTCATGAACCACTCTGAGCAAGGAGTCTGGGCAGAAGCCAGGCCTGTCCAGTGCCTCTGGTCCCAAGGGGACAGCATCTCCGTGGCCACCTGTCCCAAGGGCAGTCCTGGGCTTGCCACCAGGTGATATACCCGGAACGCTTAGAAACAAACCCATGGAGAAACAGGCAGTCAGATGCAGTCTTCCACCAAGATGTGGCAGCGATGAGGGTGGCAGGGGCTGTGCCGGGGAAAGAGTGGAGACAGAACCACACAGTTCCCCATCCAGTGCTCGGGCCGTGTGCAGTGATCCTGTCGCCTCCTCTCTCCTGTGGTGAAGGCACTGGCCCGAGTCTGCTTGAGCGCCAGAGCAAAAGGCAAAGCCTTAAGTACCCCAGGATGGTAATAAGCATAGAGTGCCATGCTAGGACACACACGCTGCTGCAGGGTTGTGACTGTGTCTACTTACTTGGGCATAGCAAGGTGAACCCCCGGCGTGAACTAAAAGCCCGGGAAAGCAAGACCCAAGAGGCACCAGCTCTCCGGCGTCTATTCTACCCTGCCGCGACAGGGTGAACACCCAAAGCCTTTGTGAGGAAGCAGCAGCGAAGTGCGGTTCTTGCCAAGCTGAAAACCTCTGCGAAAGCATAGCAGTCGCTGGGAAATCAGAGTCGGTTCTGTGGTCTGCTGTTGCTACTTGCCTTAGCCTAGTATTCGTAGCAGGATGGGAGAAACCCGCATAGAGCGAAAGCCTCTTTGCCCTGGCAACCCCCCTGGGAAAGCACAGCATTCTTTGGGAAATCAGAGTCGGGTCTGTGGTATGCTCCTGTTTGGCTGACCTGGTCTCCACAGAACGGTGTGACAAAACCGCATGGAGCGAAAACCTCTTTGCCTGGGCATGCCTCTGCCTGAGAGAGAAGCGCGGTTGCGCCTGTGGATAGAGCCTTAAGGAAAGGGATACGTTTTTCACTGCGCTCCCCAGGAGCATGTCTGTGGAAAGTGCAGCACGCTGCCCGGGGAGAAGAGCAGGAGCCGTTGTCTTCTGGTCTGGAAAAGGTTACCAAGCAGGAGAGCCGGCCCTGGCAGGCACAGCGGCCGGTGGCAATACAAGTGTCACCGGCTCCCTGTGCAGAGACAGAAGCCTGGCCTGCTAAGGAGACAGGAGAGGATGAGGTGGGCAGGTCGCGTGGTCCTCTCTTAGGAAGCAGTCTGCGCAGAGAGCATGCTTGTCCTGAGCCTCTGGGCTTAAGGAGACTGCAGCTCCTTGGCCACCTGTCCCTGGGGCAGACATGCACTAGCCACCAGGCACATACCCTAAACTCGCAGAAACAGCTCCCTGAAATAATGGGGAGTCAGATGCCGTCTTCCTGCAGGATGTGGAAGCTTGGAGGAGGCACGGGGTTTAAGAGGAAGGAATGGGGACAGTCCCCAAAGCTCCCTATTCAGTGCATGGGCGGTGTGCAGGGATCCTGTCAGCTCTCCTTTGCTGTGGGGAAAGCACTGGCCTAGTCCGCGAGTCCGCCTGAGCGCCAGAGTAAAAGGCCAAGCGATGCCTACACTGGGAGCTGGTAGTGTGCATAGAGTGCCATCCTAGGCTACGCACGCTCCTGCAGCGTTGTGGCTGTGCCTGCTTAGTTAGGCCTGGCAGGGTGAACGCAGGACGTGAACATGGAGCCCGGGAAAGCAAGGCCCAAGAGGCACCAGCTCTCCCACAGCTCTTCTTCCCTGACTCAACTGAAGGCTTGCTGAGGAAGCAGCAGCGAAGTGCTGTTCGCTGCAAGCCAAAGCCTCTGCGAAAGCACAATATTCGCTGAGAAATGTTGTGCGGGCTGCTGCTGCTTGCCTGAGCCCAGTCTCGTGTGGGAGAAACCCGCATAGAGCGAAAGCCTCATTGCCTGGGCATCTCCCCTGGGAAAGCACTGCGTTCTTTGGGAAATCAGGGTTGGGCTGTGGGATGCTGCTACTGCTTGCCTGAGCTAGTCTCCGGAGCTCGGTGGAAGATACTCGCATGGAGCGAAATACCCTTTGCCATAGCATCCCCTCTGCCTGAGAGAGAAGCCAAGTGTGGCGAAGGCTCAGCACGCCGCCCCCAGAGAAGAGAAGGAGCCTTGGCCTTGGGGTCAGGAAACGCTCGGGAAGCAGGATAGCCTGCCGTGGCACGAACAGCAGGCCGGTGGCAAGACAAGTGTCACCCGCTCCATGTGCGGAGCGATGGAACCCCGGCTGCTAAGGAGACATGAGGGGACGACTATGGCAGGGGCACGTGAACCACTCTGAAGAAGGAGTCTGGGCAGAAGCCAGGCCTGTCCAGTGCCTCTGGTCCCAAGGGGAGAGCATCTCCTTGGCCACCTGTCCCAAGGGCAGACTTGGGCTTGCCACCAGGTGCCATACCCGGAACTCACTGAAACAACCCCACGGAGAAACGGGCAGTCAGATGCCCTCTTACACCAAGATGTGGCAGCCATGTGGGTCGCAGGGGGTGTGCCGGGGAAAGAGTGGAGACAGACCTTCACAGTTCCCCATCCAGTACACGGGCCGTGTGCAGTGATCATGTCGCCTCCTCTCTCCTGTGGTGAAGGCACTGGCCTATACCCCAAATCTGCCTGAGCCCAAAGCAAAAGGCAAAGCCTTACGTACCCCAGGAGATGGAAATAGGCATAGAGTGCCATGCTAAGACACACACGCTGCTGCAGGGTTGTGACTGTGTCTACTTAGTTCGGCATAGCAAGGTGAACCCCCGGCGTGACCTTGTAGCCCAGGAAAGCAAGTCCCAAGAGGCAGCAACTCTCTCGCGGCTCTTCTTCCCTGTCACTACAGAGCGAACTCCCAAAGGCTTTCTGAGGAAGCAGCAGCGAAATGCGTTTCGTGCCAAGCTGAAAAACTCTGCAAAAGCATAATAGTCGCTGGGAAATCAGAGTCGGTTCTGTGGGCTGCTTTTGTTGCTTGCCTTAGCCTAGTATTCGCAGCACTATGGGAGCATACGGCATAGAGCGAAATCCTCTTTGCCCTGGCATCCCCTCTGGGAAAGCATAGCATTCTTTGCGAAACCAGATTCGGGTCTGAGAGATTCTCCTGTTGCCTGAGCTGGTCTCCTCAGCACGGTGTAATAAACCCGCATGGAACGAAATCTTCTTTGCCTGTGCATCTCTCTGCCTGAGAGAGAAGCGAGATTGCGCCTGTGGAAAGAGCCTTAAGGAAAGGGACATGTCTTTCACGGCGCTCCCCAGGAGCATGTCCGTGAAAGGTGCAGCAAGGTGCCCAGTGAGAAGAGCAGGAGCCCTTGGCCTTCTGGTCTGGAAAAGGTTGCTAAGCAGGAGAGCCTTCCCAGGCAGGCACAGCGGCCGGTGACAATACAAGTGTCCCTAGCTCCCTGTGCAGAGAAGGAAGTCTGGCCAACTAAGGAGACAGGAGGGGATGAGGTGGGCAGGGCGCGTGGTCCTCTCTTAGGAAGGAGTCTGGGCAGAGAGCATGCCTGTCCTGAGCCTCTGGGCTTAAGGAGACAGCATCTCCTTGGCCACCTGTCCCTGGGGCAGACATGCACTAGCCACCAGGCGCCTACACTGAACTCGCAGAAACAGCTCCCTGAAGTAACGGAGAGTCTGATGCCGACTTCCTCCAGGATGTGGAAGCTTGGAGGAGGCACGGGGTTTAAGGGGAAGGAGTGGGGACAGTCCCCCAATGCTCCCTATTAAGTGCACGGGCGGTGTGCTGGGATCCTGTCACCTTTCCTTTCCTGTGGGGAAAGCACTGGCCTAGTCCGCGAGACCGCCTGAGCGCCAGAGTAAAAGGCCAAGCGATGCCTACACTGCGAGATGCTGGTGTGCATAGAGTGCCATCCAAGGCTACGCACGCTACAGCAGGGTGGTGGCTGTGTCTGCTTAGTTCGGCCTGGCAGGGTGAACGCAGGACGCGAACATGGAGCCCAGGAAAGCAAGGCCCAATAGGCAGCAGCTCTCCCACAGCTCTTCTTCCCTGACGCGACGGTAGCCTTACTAGGAAACAGCAGTGAAGTGCTGTTCGATCCAAGCTAAAGACTCTGCGAAATGTTCTGCAGGCTGCTGCTGCTTGCCTGAGCCCAGTCTCGTGTGGGAGAAACCCGCATAGAGCGAAAGCCTCTTTTCCTGGGCATCTCCCCTGGGGAAGCACAGCATTCCATGGGAAATGAGAGTTGGGTTTGGGATGCTGCTGTTTCTTGCCTGAGCTAGTCTCCGCAGCTCGGTGGAAGATACCCGCATGGATCGAAATACCCTTTGCCCTAGCATCCCCTCTGCCTGAGAGAGAAGCCAAGTGTGGGGAAGGCGCAGCACTCCGCCCCCGGAGAAGAGAAGGAGCCGTTGGCCTTGGGGTCAGGAAACGCTCGGGAAGCAGGATAGCCTGCCGTGGCACGAACAGCAGGCCGGTGGCAAGACAAGTGTCACCCGCTCCATGTGCGGAGCGATGGAACCCCGGCTGCTAAGGAGACATGAGGGGACGACTAGAGCAGAGGTTCGTGAACCACTCTGAGCAAGGAGTCTGGGCAGAAGCCAGGCCTGTCCAGTGCCTCTGGTCCCAAGGGGACAGCATCTCCGTGGCCACCTGTCCCAAGGGCAGTCCTGGGCTTGCCACCAGGTGATATACCCGGAACGCTTAGAAACAAACCCATGGAGAAACAGGCAGTCAGATGCAGTCTTCCACCAAGATGTGGCAGCGATGAGGGTGGCAGGGGCTGTGCCGGGGAAAGAGTGGAGACAGAACCACACAGTTCCCCATCCAGTGCTCGGGCCGTGTGCAGTGATCCTGTCGCCTCCTCTCTCCTGTGGTGAAGGCACTGGCCCGAGTCTGCTTGAGCGCCAGAGCAAAAGGCAAAGCCTTAAGTACCGCAGGATGGTAATAAGCATAGAGTGCCATGCTAGGACACACACGCTGCTGCAGGGTTGTGACTGTGTCTACTTACTTGGGCATAGCAAGGTGAACCCCCGGCGTGAACTTAAAGCCCGGGAAAGCAAGACCCAAGAGGCACCAGCTCTCCGGCGTCTATTCTACCCTGCCGCGACAGAGTGAACACCCAAAGCCTTTGTGAGGAAGCAGCAGCGAAGTGCGGTTCTTGCCAAGCTGAAAACCTCTGCGAAAGCATAGCAGTCGCTGGGAAATCAGAGTCGGTTCTGTGGTCTGCTGTTGCTACTTGCCTTAGCCTAGTATTCGTAGCAGGATGGGAGAAACCCGCATAGAGCGAAAGCCTCTTTGCCCTGGCAACCCCCCTGGGAAAGCACAGCATTCTTTGGGAAATCAGAGTCGGGTCTGTGGTATGCTCCTGTTTGGCTGACCTGGTCTCCACAGAACGGTGTGACAAAACCGCATGGAGGAAAACCTCTTTGCCTGGGCATGCCTCTGCCTGAAAGAGAAGCGCGGTTGCGCCTGTGGATAGAGCCTTAAGGAAAGGGATACGTTTTTCACTGCGCTCCCCAGGAGCATGTCTGTGGAAAGTGCAGCACGCTGCCCGGGGAGAAGAGCAGGAGCCGTTGTCTTCTGGTCTGGAAAAGGTTACCAAGCAGGAGAGCCGGCCCTGGCAGGCACAGCGGCCGGTGGCAATACAAGTGTCACCGGCTCCCTGTGCAGAGACGGAAGCCTGGCCTGCTAAGGAGACAGGAGGGGATGAGGTGGGCAGGTCGCGTGGTCCTCTCTTAGGAAGCAGTCTGGGCAGAGAGCATGCCTGTCCTGAGCCTCTGGGCTTAAGGAGACAGCAGCTCCTTGGCCACCTGTCCCTGGGGCAGACATGCACTAGCCACCAGGCGCATACCCTAAACTCGCAGAAACAGCTCCCTGAAATAATGGGGAGTCAGATGCCGTCTTCCTGCAGGATGTGGAAGCTTGGAGGAGGCACGGGGTTTAAGAGGAAGGAATGGGGACAGTCCCCAAAGCTCCCTATTCAGTGCATGGGCGGTGTGCAGGGATCCTGTCAGCTCTCCTTTCCTGTGCGGAAAGCACTGGCCTAGTCCGCGAGTCCGCCTGAGCGCCAGAGTAAAAGGCCAAGCGATGCCTACACTGGGAGCTGGTAGTGTGCATAGAGTGCCATCCTAGGCTACGCACGCTCCTGCAGCGTTGTGGCTGTGCCTGCTTAGTTAGGCCTGGCAGGGTGAACGCAGGACGCGAACATGGAGCCTGGGAAAGCAAGGCCCAAGAGGCAGCAGCTCTCCCACAGCTCTTCTTCCCTGACGCGACGGTAGCCTTACTAGGAAACAGCAGTGAAGTGCTGTTCGATCCAAGCTAAAGACTCTGCGAAATGTTCTGCAGGCTGCTGCTGCTTGCCAGAGCCCAGTCTCGCGGTGGGAGAAACCCGCATACAGCAAAAGCCTCTTTTCCTGGGCATCTCCCCTGGGGAAGCACAGCATTCCATGGGAAATGAGAGTTGGGTTTGGGATGCTGCTGTTGCTTGCCTGAGCTAGTCTCCGCAGCTCGGTGGAAGATACCCGCATGGATCGAAATACCCTTTGCCCTAGCATCCCCTCTGCCTGAGAGAGAAGCCAAGTGTGGGGAAGGCGCAGCACTCCGCCCCCGGAGAAGAGAAGGAGCCGTTGGCCTTGGGGTCAGGAAACGCTCGGGAAGCAGGATAGCCTGCCGTGGCACGAACAGCAGGCCGGTGGCAAGACAAGTGTCACCCGCTCCATGTGCGGAGCGATGGAACCCCGGCTGCTAAGGAGACATGAGGGGACGACTAGAGCAGAGGTTCGTGAACCACTCTGAGCAAGGAGTCTGGGCAGAAGCCAGGCCTGTCCAGTGCCTCTGGTCCCAAGGGGACAGCATCTCCGTGGCCACCTGTCCCAAGGGCAGTCCTGGGCTTGCCACCAGGTGATATACCCGGAACGCTTAGAAACAAACCCATGGAGAAACAGGCAGTCAGATGCAGTCTTCCACCAAGATGTGGCAGCTATGAGGGTGGCAGGGGCTGTGCCGGGGAAAGAGTGGAGACAGAACCACACAGTTCCCCATCCAGTGCTCGGGCCGTGTGCAGTGATCCTGTCGCCTCCTCTCTCCTGTGGTGAAGGCACTGGCCCGAGTCTGCTTGAGCGCCAGAGCAAAAGGCAAAGCCTTAAGTACCCCAGGATGGTAATAAGCATAGAGTGCCATGCTAGGACACACACGCTGCTGCAGGGTTGTGACTGTGTCTACTTACTTGGGCATAGCAAGGTGAACCCCCGGCGTGAACTTAAAGCCCGGGAAAGCAAGACCCAAGAGGCACCAGCTCTCCGGCGTCTATTCTACCCTGCACGGACAGGGTGAACACCCAAAGCCTTTGTGAGGAAGCAGCAGCGAAGTGCGGTTCTTGCCAAGCTGAAAACCTCTGCGAAAGCATAGCAGTCGCTGGGAAATCAGAGTCGGTTCTGTGGTCTGCTGTTGCTACTTGCCTTAGCCTAGTATTCGTAGCAGGATGGGAGAAACCCGCATAGAGCGAAAGCCTCTTTGCCCTGGCAACCCCCCTGGGAAAGCACAGCATTCTTTGGGAAATCAGAGTCGGGTCTGTGGTATGCTCCTGTTTGGCTGACCTGGTCTCCACAGAACGGTGTGACAAAACCGAATGGAGCGAAAACCTCTTTGCCTGGGCATGCCTCTGCCTGAGAGAGAAGCGCGGTTGCGCCTGTGGATAGAGCCTTAAGGAAAGGGATACGTTTTTCACTGCGCTCCCCAGGAGCATGTCTGTGGAAAGTGCAGCACGCTGCCCGGGGAGAAGAGCAGGAGCCGTTGTCTTCTGGTCTGGAAAAGGTTACCAAGCAGGAGAGCCGGCCCTGGCAGGCACAGCGGCCGGTGGCAATACAAGTGTCACCGGCTCCCTGTGCAGAGACGGAAGCCTGGCCTGCTAAGGAGACAGGAGGGGATGAGGTGGGCAGGTCGCGTGGTCCTCTCTTAGGAAGCAGTCTGGGCAGAGAGCATGCCTGTCCTGAGCCTCTGGGCTTAAGGAGACAGCAGCTCCTTGGCCACCTGTCCCTGGGGCAGACATGCACTAGCCACCAGGCGCATACCCTAAACTCGCAGAAACAGCTCCCTGAAATAATGGGGAGTCAGATGCCGTCTTCCTGCAGGATGTGGAAGCTTGGAGGAGGCACGGGGTTTAAGAGGAAGGAATGGGGACAGTCCCCAAAGCTCCCTATTCAGTGCATGGGCGGTGTGCAGGGATCCTGTCAGCTCTCCTTTCCTGTGCGGAAAGCACTGACCTAGTCCGCGAGTCCGCCTGAGCGCCAGAGTAAAAGGCCAAGCGATGCCTACACTGGGAGCTGGTAGTGTGCATAGAGTGCCATCCTAGGCTACGCACGCTCCTGCAGCGTTGTGGCTGTGCCTGCTTAGTTAGGCCTAGCAGGGTGAACGCAGGACGCGAACATGGAGCCTGGGAAAGCAAGGCCCAAGAGGCACCAGCTCTCCCACAGCTCTTCTTCCCTGACTCAACTGAAGGCTTGCTGAGGAAGCAGCAGCGAAGTGCTGTTCGCTCCAAGCCAAAGCCTCTGCGAAAGCACAATATTCACTGAAAAATGTTCTGCGGGCTGCTGCTGCTTGCCTGAGCCCAGTCTCGTGTGGGAGAAACCCGCATAGAGCGAAAGCCTCATTGCCTGGGCATCTCCCCTGGGAAAGCACTGCATTCTTTGGGAAATCAGGGTTGGGCTGTTGGATGCTGCTACTGCTTGCCTGAGCTAGTCTCCGGAGCTCGGTGGAAGATACTCGCATGGAGCGAAATACCCTTTGCCATAGCATCCCCTCTGCCTGAGAGAGAAGCCAAGTGTGGGGAAGGCTCAGCACGCCGCCCCCAGAGAAGAGAAGGAGCCTTGGCCTTGGGGTCAGGAAACGCTCGGGAAGCAGGATAGCCTGCCGTGGCACGAACAGCAGGCCGGTGGCAAGACAAGTGTCACCCGATCCATGTGCGGAGCGATGGAACCCCGGCTGCTAAGGAGACATGAGGGGACGACTATGGCAGGGGCACGTGAACCACTCTGAGGAAGGAGTCTGGGCAGAAGCCAGGCCTGTCCAGTGCCTCTGGTCCCAAGGGGAGAGCATCTCCTTGGCCACCTGTCCCAAGGGCAGACTTGGGCTTGCCACCAGGTGCCATACCCGGAACTCACTGAAACAACCCCACGGAGAAACGGGCAGTCAGATGCCCTCTTACACCAAGATGTGGCAGCCATGTGGGTCGCAGGGGGTGTGCCGGGGAAAGAGTGGAGACAGACCTTCACAGGTCCCCATCCAGTGCACGGGCCGTGTGCAGTGATCATGTCGCCTCCTCTCTCCTGTGGTGAAGGCACTGGCCTAGACCCCGAATCTGCCTGAGCGCCAAGCAAAAGGCAAAGCCTTACGTACCCCAGGAGATGGAAATAGGCATAGAGTGCCATGCTAAGACACACACGCTGCTGCAGGGTTGTGACTGTGTCTACTTAGTTCGGCATAGCAAGGTGAACCCCCGGCATGACCTTGTAGCCCAGGAAAGCAAGTCCCAAGAGGCAGCAACTCTCTCGCGGCTCTTCTTCCCTGTCGCTACAGAGCGAACTCCCAAAGGCTTTCTGAGGAAGCAGCAGCGAAATGCGGTTCGTGCCAAGCTGAAAAACTCTGCAAAAGCAAAATAGTCGCTGGGAAATCAGAGTCGGTTCTGTGGGCTGCTTTTGTTGCTTGCCTTAGCCTAGTATTCGCAGCACTATGGGAGCATACGGCATAGAGCGAAGTCCTCTTTGCCCTGGCATCCCCTCTGGGAAAGCATAGCATTCTTTGCGAAACCAGATTCGGGTCTGAGAGATTCTCCTGTTGCCTGAGCTGGTCTCCTCAGCACGGTGTAATAAACCCGCATGGAACGAAATCTTCTTTGCCTGTGCATCTCTCTGCCTGAGAGAGAAGCGAGCTTGCGCCTGTGGAAAGAGCCTTAAGGAAAGGGACATGTCTTTCACGGCGCTCCCCAGGAGCATGTCTGTGAAAGGTGCAGCAAGCTGCCCAGTGAGAAGAGCAGGAGCCCTTGGCCTTCTGGTCTGGAAAAGGTTGCTAAGCAGGAGAGCCTTCCCAGGCAGGCACAGCGGCCGGTGACAATACAAGTGTCACTAGCTCCCTGTGCAGAGAAGTAAGTCTGGCCAACTAAGGAGACAGGAGGGGATGAGGTGGGCAGGGCGCGTGGTCCTCTCTTAGGAAGGAGTCTGGGCAGAGAGCATGCCTGTCCTGAGCCTCTGGGCTTAAGGAGACAGCAGCTCCTTGGCCACCTGTCCCTGGGGCAGACATGCACTAGCCACCAGGCGCCTACACTGAACTCGCAGAAACAGCTCCCTGAAATAACGGAGAGTCAGATGCCGACTTCCTCCAGGATGTGGAAGCTTGGAGGAGGCACGGGGTTTAAGGGGAAGGAGTGGGGACAGTCCCCCAATGCTCCCTATTAAGTGCACGGGCGGTGTGCTGGGATCCTGTCACCTTTCCTTTCCTGTGGGGAAAGCACTGGCCTAGTCCGCGAGTCCGCCTGAGCGCCAGAGTAAAAGGCCAAGCGATGCCTACACTGGGAGATGCTGGTGTGCATAGAGTGCCATCCAAGGCTACGCACGCTACAGCAGGGTGGTGGCTGTGTCTGCTTAGTTCGGCCTGGCAGGGTGAATGCAGGACGCGAACATGGAGCCCTGGAAAGCAAGGCCCAATAGGCAGCAGCTCTCCCACAGCTCTTCTTCCCTGACGCGACGGTAGCCTTACTAGGAAACAGCAGTGAAGTGCTGTTCGATCCAAGCTAAAGACTCTGCGAAATGTTCTGCAGGCTGCTGCTGCTTGCCAGAGCCCAGTCTCGCGGTGGGAGAAACCCGCATACAGCAAAAGCCTCTTTTCCTGGGCATCTCCCCTGGGGAAGCACAGCATCCATGGGAAATGAGAGTTGGGTTTGGGATGCTGCTGTTTCTTGCCTGAGCTAGTCTCCACAGCTCGGTGGAAGATACCCGCATGGATCGAAATACCCTTTGCCCTAGCATCCCCTCTGCCTGAGAGAGAAGCCAAGTGTGGGGAAGGCGCAGCACTCCGCCCCCGGAGAAGAGAAGGAGCCGTTGGCCTTGGGGTCAGGAAACGCTCGGGAAGCAGGATAGCCTGCCGTGGCACGAACAGCAGGCCGGTGGCAAGACAAGTGTCACCCGCTCCATGTGCGGAGCGATGGAACCCCGGCTGCTAAGGAGACATGAGGGGACGACTAGAGCAGAGGTTCGTGAACCACTCTGAGCAAGGAGTCTGGGCAGAAGCCAGGCCTGTCCAGTGCCTCTGGTCCCAAGGGGACAGCATCTCCGTGGCCACCTGTCCCAAGGGCAGTCCTGGGCTTGCCACCAGGTGATATACCCGGAACGCTTAGAAACAAACCCATGGAGAAACAGGCAGTCAGATGCAGTCTTCCACCAAGATGTGGCAGCGATGAGGGTGGCAGGGGCTGTGCCGGGGAAAGAGTGGAGACAGAACCACACAGTTCCCCATCCAGTGCTCGGGCCGTGTGCAGTGATCCTGTCGCCTCCTCTCTCCTGTGGTGAAGGCACTGGCCCGAGTCTGCTTGAGCGCCAGAGCAAAAGGCAAAGCCTTAAGTACCCCAGGATGGTAATAAGCATAGAGTGCCATGCTAGGACACACACGCTGCTGCAGGGTTGTGACTGTGTCTACTTACTTCGGCATAGCAAGGTGAACCCCCGGCGTGAACTTAAAGCCCGGGAAAGCAAGACCCAAGAGGCACCAGCTCTCCGGCGTCTATTCTACCCTGCACGGACAGGGTGAACACCCAAAGCCTTTGTGAGGAAGCAGCAGCGAAGTGCGGTTCTGCCAAGCTGAAAACCTCTGCGAAAGCATAGCAGTCGCTGGGAAATCAGAGTCGGTTCTGTGGTCTGCTGTTGCTACTTGCCTTAGCCTAGTATTCGTAGCAGGATGGGAGAAACCCGCATAGAGCGAAAGCCTCTTTGCCCTGGCAACCCCCCTGGGAAAGCACAGCATTCTTTGGGAAATCAGAGTCCGGTCTGTGGTATGCTCCTGTTTGGCTGACCTGGTCTCCACAGAACGGTGTGACAAAACCGCATGGAGCGAAAACCTCTTTGCCTGGGCATGCCTCTGCCTGAGAGAGAAGCGCGGTTGCGCCTGTGGATAGAGCCTTAAGGAAAGGGATACGTTTTTCACTGCGCTCCCCAGGAGCATGTCTGTGGAAAGTGCAGCACGCTGCCCGGGGAGAAGAGCAGGAGCCGTTTGTCTTCTGGTCTGGAAAAGGTTACCAAGCAGGAGAGCCGGCCCTGGCAGGCACAGCGGCCCGTGGCAATACAAGAGTCACCGGCTCCCTGTGCAGAGACGGAAGCCTGGCCAGCTAAGGAGACAGGAGGGGATGAGGTGGGCAGGGCGCGTGGTCCTCTCTTAGGAAGCAGTCTGGGCAGAGAGCATGCCTGTCCTGAGCCTCTGGGCTTAAGGAGACAGCAGCTCCTTGGCCACCTGTCCCTGGGGCAGACATGCACTAGCCACCAGGCGCATACCCTAAACTCGCAGAAACAGCTCCCTGAAATAATGGGGAGTCAGATGCCGTCTTCCTGCAGGATGTGGAAGCTTGGAGGAGGCACGGGGTTTAAGAGGAAGGAATGGGGACAGTCCCCAAAGCTCCCTATTCAGTGCATGGGCGGTGTGCAGGGATCCTGTCAGCTCTCCTTTCCTGTGCGGAAAGCACTGGCCTAGTCCGCGAGTCCGCCTGAGCGCCAGAGTAAAAGGCCAAGCGATGCCTACACTGGGAGCTGGTAGTTTGCATAGAGTGCCATCCTAGGCTACGCACGCTCCTGCAGCGTTGTGGCTGTGCCTGCTTAGTTAGGCCTGGCAGGGTGAACGCAGGACGCGAACATGGAGCCTGGGAAAGCAAGGCCCAAGAGGCACCAGCTCTCCCACAGCTCTTCTTCCCTGACGCATCTGAAGGCTTGCTGAGGAAGCAGCAGCAAAGTGCTGTTCGCTCCAAGCCAAAGCCTCTGCGAAAGCACAATATTCGCTGAGAAATGTTCTGCGGGCTGCTGCTGCTTGCCTGAGCCCAGTCTCGTGTGGGAGAAACCCGCATAGAGCGAAAGCCTCATTGCCTGGGCATCTCCCCTGGGAAAGCACTGCGTTCTTTGGGAAATCAGGGTTGGGCTGTGGGATGCTGCTACTGCTTGCCTGAGCTAGTCTCCGGAGCTCGGTGGAAGATACTCGCATGGAGCAAAATACCCTTTGCCATAGCATCCCCTCTGCCTGAGAGAGAAGCCAAGTGTGGGGAAGGCTCAGCACGCCGCCCCCAGAGAAGAGAAGGAGCCTTGGCCTTGGGGGTCAGGAAACGCTCGGGAAGCAGGATAGCCTGCCGTGGCACGAACAGCAGGCCGGTGGCAAGTCAAGTGTCACCCGCTCCATGTGCGGAGCGATGGAACCCCGGCTGCTAAGGAGACATGAGGGGACGACTATGGCAGGGGCACGTGAACCACTCTGAGGAAGGTTCTGGGCAGAAGCCAGGCCTGTCCAGTGCCTCTGGTCCCAAGGGGAGAGCATCTCCTTGGCCACCTGTCCCAAGGGCAGACTTGGGCTTGCCACAAGGTGCCATACCCGGAACTCACTGAAACAACCCCACGGAGAAACGGGCAGTCAGATGCCCTCTTACACCAAGATGTGGCAGCCATGTGGGTCGCAGGGGGTGTGCCGGGGAAAGAGTGGAGACAGACCTTCACAGTTCCCCATCCAGTGCACGGGCCGTGTGCAGTGATCATGTCGCCTCCTCTCTCCTGTGGTGAAGGCACTGGCCTAGACCCCGAATCTGCCTGAGCGCCAAGCAAAAGGCAAAGCCTTACGTACCCCAGGAGATGGAAATAGGCATAGAGTGCCATGCTAAGACACACACGCTGCTGCAGGGTTGTGACTGTGTCTACTTAGTTCGGCATAGCAAGGTGAACCCCCGGCGTGACCTTCTAGCCCAGGAAAGCAAGTCCCAAGAGGCAGCAACTCTCTCGCGGCTCTTCTTCCCTGTCGCCACAGAGCGAACTCCCAAAGGCTTTCTGAGGAAGCAGCAGCGAAATGCGGTTCGTGCCAAGCTGAAAAACTCTGCAAAAGCATAATAGTCGCTGGGAAATCAGAGTCGGTTCTGTGGGCTGCTTTTGTTGCTTGCCTTAGCCTAGTATTCGCAGCACTATGGGAGCATACGGCATAGAGCGAAATCCTCTTTGCCCTGGCATCCCCTCTGGGAAAGTATAGCATTCTTTGCGAAACCAGATTCGGGTCTGAGAGATTCTCCTGTTGCCTGAGCTGGTCTCCTCAGCACGGTGTAATAAACCCGCATGGAACGAAATCTTCTTTGCCTGTGCATCTCTCTGCCTGAGAGAGAAGCGAGCTTGCGCCTGTGGAAAGAGCCTTAAGGAAAGGGACATGTCTTTCACGGCGCTCCCCAGGAGCATGTCTGTGAAAGGTGCAGCAAGCTGCCCAGTGAGAAGAGCAGGAGCCCTTGGCCTTCTGGTCTGGAAAAGGTTGCTAAGCAGGAGAGCCTTCCCAGGCAGGCACAGCGGCCGGTGACAATACAAGTGTCCCTAGCTCCCTGTGCAGAGAAGTCTGGCCAGCTAAGGAGACAGGAGGGGATGAGGTGGGCAGGGCGAGTGGTCCTCTCTTAGGAAGGAGTCTGGGCTGAGAGCATGCCTGTCCTGAGCCTCTGGGCTTAAGGAGACAGTAGCTCCTTGGCCACCTGTCCCTGGGGCAGACATGCCCTAGCCACCAGGCGCCTACACTGAACTCGCAGAAACAGCTCCCTGAAATAACGGAGAGTCAGATGCCGACTTCCTCCAGGATGTGGAAGCTTGGAGGAGGCACGGGGTTTAAGGGGAAGGAGTGGGGACAGTCCCCCAATGCTCCCTATTAAGTGCACGGGCGGTGTGCTGGGATCCTGTCACCTTTCCTTTCCTGTGGGGAAAGCACTGGCCTAGTCCGCGAGTCCGCCTGAGCGCCAGAGTAAAAGGCCAAGCGATGCCTACACTGCGAGATGCTGGTGTGCATAGAGTGCCATCCAAGGCTACGCACGCTACAGCAGGGTGGTGGCTGTGTCTGCATAGTTCGGCCTGGCAGGGTGAACGCAGGACGCGAACATGGAGCCCTGGAAAGCAAGGCCCAATAGGCAGCAGCTCTCCCACAGCTCTTCTTCCCTGACGCGACGGTAGCCTTACTAGGAAACAGCAGTGAAGTGCTGTTCGATCCAAGCTAAAGACTCTGCGAAATGTTCTGCAGGCTGCTGCTGCTTGCCAGAGCCCAGTCTCACGGTGGGAGAAACCCGCATACAGCGAAAGCCTCTTTTCCTGGGCATCTCCCCTGGGGAAGCACAGCATTCCATGGGAAATGAGAGTTGGGTTTGGGATGCTGCTGTTGCTTGCCTGAGCTAGTCTCCGCAGCTCGGTGGAAGATACCCGCATGG
Organism: Mustela nivalis; assembly: GCF_964662115.1. NCBI lineage: Eukaryota > Metazoa > Chordata > Mammalia > Carnivora > Mustelidae > Mustela > Mustela nivalis. The sequence goes on from NW_028135669.1 coordinate 228,878, forward strand.
ATCGAAATACCCTTTGCCCTAGCATCCCCTCTGCCTGAGAGAGAAGCCAAGTGTGGGGAAGGCGCAGCACTCCGCCCCCGGAGAAGAGAAGGAGCCGTTGGCCTTGGGGTCAGGAAACGCTCGGGAAGCAGGATAGCCTGCCGTGGCACGAACAGCAGGCCGGTGGCAAGACAAGTGTCACCCGCTCCATGTGCGGAGCGATGGAACCCCGGCTGCTAAGGAGACATGAGGGGACGACTAGAGCAGAGGTTCGTGAACCACTCTGAGCAAGGAGTCTGGGCAGAAGCCAGGCCTGTCCAGTGCCTCTGGTCCCAAGGGGACAGCATCTCCGTGGCCACCTGTCCCAAGGGCAGTCCTGGGCTTGCCACCAGGTGATATACCCGGAACGCTTAGAAACAAACCCATGGAGAAACAGGCAGTCAGATGCAGTCTTCCACCAAGATGTGGCAGCGATGAGGGTGGCAGGGGCTGTGCCGGGGAAAGAGTGGAGACAGAACCACACAGTTCCCCATCCAGTGCTCGGGCCGTGTGCAGTGATCCTGTCGCCTCCTCTCTCCTGTGGTGAAGGCACTGGCCCGAGTCTGCTTGAGCGCCAGAGCAAAAGGCAAAGCCTTAAGTACCCCAGGATGGTAATAAGCATAGAGTGCCATGCTAGGACACACACGCTGCTGCAGGGTTGTGACTGTGTCTACTTACTTCGCCATAGCAAGGTGAACCCCCGGCGTGAACTTAAAGCCCGGGAAAGCAAGACCCAAGAGGCACCAGCTCTCCGGCGTCTATTCTACCCTGCCGCGACAGAGTGAACACCCAAAGCCTTTGTGAGGAAGCAGCAGCGAAGTGCGGTTCTTGCCAAGCTGAAAACCTCTGCGAAAGCATAGCAGTCGCTGGGAAATCAGAGTCGGTTCTGTGGTCTGCTGTTGCTACTTGCCTTAGCCTAGTATTCGTAGCAGGATGGGAGAAACCCGCATAGAGCGAAAGCCTCTTTGCCCTGGCAACCCCCCTGGGAAAGCACAGCATTCTTTGGGAAATCAGAGTCGGGTCTGTGGTATGCTCCTGTTTGGCTGACCTGGTCTCCACAGAACGGTGTGACAAAACCGCATGGAGCGAAAACCTCTTTGCCTGGGCATGCCTCTGCCTGAGAGAGAAGCGCGGTTGCGCCTGTGGATAGAGCCTTAAGGAAAGGGATACGTTTTTCACTGCACTCCCCAGGAGCATGTCTGTGGAAAGTGCAGCACGCTGCCCGGGGAGAAGAGCAGGAGCCGTTTGTCTTCTGGTCTGGAAAAGGTTACCAAGCAGGAGAGCCGGCCCTGGCAGGCACAGCGGCCGGTGGCAATACAAGTGTCACCGGCTCCCTGTGCAGAGACGGAAGCCTGGCCTGCTAAGGAGACAGGAGGGGATGAGGTGGGCAGGTCGCGTGGTCCTCTCTTAGGAAGCAGTCTGGGCAGAGAGCATGCCTGTCCTGAGCCTCTGGGCTTAAGGAGACAGCAGCTCCTTGGCCACCTGTCCCTGGGGCAGACATGCACTAGCCACCAGGCGCATACCCTAAACTCGCAGAAACAGCTCCCTGAAATAATGGGGAGTCAGATGCCGTCTTCCTGCAGGATGTGGAAGCTTGGAGGAGGCACGGGGTTTAAGAGGAAGGAATGGGGACAGTCCCCAAAGCTCCCTATTCAGTGCATGGGCGGTGTGCAGGGATCCTGTCAGCTCTCCTTTCCTGTGGGGAAAGCACTGGCCTAGTCCGCGAGTCCGCCTGAGCGCCAGAGTAAAAGGCCAAGCGATGCCTACACTGGGAGCTGGTAGTGTGCATAGAGTGCCATCCTAGGCTACGCACGCTCCTGCAGCGTTGTGGCTGTGCCTGCTTAGTTAGGCCTGGCAGGGTGAACGCAGGACGCGAACATGGAGCCTGGGAAAGCAAGGCCCAAGAGGCACCAGCTCTCCCACAGCTCTTCTTCCATGACGCATCTGAAGGCTTGCTGAGGAAGCAGCAGCGAAGTGCTGTTCGCTCCAAGCCAAAGCCTCTGCGAAAGCACAATATTCGCTGAGAAATGTTCTGCGGGCTGCTGCTGCTTGCCTGAGCCCAGTCTCGTGTGGGAGAAACCCGCATAGAGCGAAAGCCTCATTGCCTGGGCATCTCCCCTGGGAAAGCACTGCGTTCTTTGAAAATCAGGGTTGGGCTGTGGGATGCTGCTACTGCTTGCCTGAGCTAGTCTCCGGAGCTCGGTGGAAGATACTCGCATGGAGCGAAATACCCTTTGCCATAGCATCCCCTCTGCCTGAGAGAGAAGCCAAGTGTGGGGAAGGCTCAGCACGCCGCCCCCAGAGAAGAGAAGGAGCCTTGGCCTTGGGGTCAGGAAACGCTCGGGAAGCAGGATAGCCTGCCGTGGCACGAACAGCAGGCCGGTGGCAAGAGAAGTGTCACCCGCTCCATGTGCGGAGCGATGGAACCCTGGCTGCTAAGGAGACATGAGGGGACGACTATGGCAGGGGCACGTGAACCACTCTGAGGAAGGAGTCTGGGCAGAAGCCAGGCCTGTCCAGTGCCTCTGGTCCCAAGGGGAGAGCATCTCCTTGGCCACCTGTCCCAAGGGCAGACTTGGGCTTGCCACCAGGTGCCATACCCGGAACTCACTGAAACAACCCCACGGAGAAACGGGCAGTCAGATGCCCTCTTACACCAAGATGTGGCAGCCATGTGGGTTGCAGGGGGTGTGCCGGGGAAAGAGTGGAGACAGACCTTCACAGTTCCCCATCCAGTGCACGGGCCGTGTGCAGTGATCATGTCGCCTCCTCTCTCCTGTGGTGAAGGCACTGGCCTAGACCCCGAATCTGCCTGAGCGCCAAGCAAAAGGCAAAGCCTTACGTACCCCAGGAGATGGAAATAGGCATAGAGTGCCATGCTAAGACACACACGCTGCTGCAGGGTTGTGACTGTGTCTACTTAGTTCGGCATAGCAAGGTGAACCCCCGGCGTGACCTTCTAGCCCAGGAAAGCAAGTCCCAAGAGGCAGCAACTCTCTCGCGGCTCTTCTTCCCTGTCGCCACAGAGCGAACTCCCAAAGGCTTTCTGAGGAAGCAGCAGCGAAATGCGGTTCGTGCCAAGCTGAAAAACTCTGCAAAAGCATAATAGTCGCTGGGAAATCAGAGTCGGTTCTGTGGGCTGCTTTTGTTGCTTGCCTTAGCCTAGTATTCGCAGCACTATGGGAGCATACGGCATAGAGCGAAATCCTCTTTGCCCTGGCATCCCCTCTGGGAAAGCATAGCATTCTTTGCGAAACCAGATTCGGGTCTGAGAGATTCTCCTGTTGCCTGAGCTGGTCTCCTCAGCACGGTGTAATAAACCCGCATGGAACGAAATCTTCTTTGCCTGTGCATCTCTCTGCCTGAGAGAGAAGCGAGCTTGCGCCTGTGGAAAGAGCCTTAAGGAAAGGGACATGTCTTTCACGGCGCTCCCCAGGAGCATGTCTGTGAAAGGTGCAGCAAGCTGCCCAGTGAGAAGAGCAGGAGCCCTTGGCCTTCTGGTCTGGAAAAGGTTGCTAAGCAGGAGAGCCTTCCCAGGCAGGCACAGCGGCCGGTGACAATACAAGTGTCCCTAGCTCCCTGTGCAGAGAAGTAAGTCTGGCCAGCTAAGGAGACAGGAGGGGATGAGGTGGGCAGGGCGCGTGGTCCTCTCTTAGGAAGGAGTCTGGGCAGAGAGCATGCCTGTCCTGAGCCTCTGGGCTTAAGGAGACAGCAGCTCCTTGGCCACCTGTCCCTGGGGCAGACATGCCCTAGCCACCAGGCGCCTACACTGAACTCGCAGAAACAGCTCCCTGAAATAACGGAGAGTCAGATGCCGACTTCCTCCAGGATGTGGAAGCTTGGAGGAGGCACGGGGTTTAAGGGGAAGGAGTGGGGACAGTCCCCCAATGCTCCCTATTAAGTGCACGGGCGGTGTGCTGGGATCCTGTCACCTTTCCTTTCCTGTGGGGAAAGCACTGGCCTAGTCCGCGAGTCCGCCTGAGCGCCAGAGTAAAAGGCCAAGCGATGCCTACACTGGGAGATGCTGGTGTGAATAGAGTGCCATCCAAGGCTACGCACGCTACAGCAGGGTGGTGGCTGTGTCTGCTTAGTTCGGCCTGGCAGGGTGAATGCAGGACGCGAACATGGAGCCCTGGAAAGCAAGGCCCAATAGGCAGCAGCTCTCCCACAGCTCTTCTTCCCTGACGCGACGGTAGCCTTACTAGGAAACAGCAGTGAAGTGCTGTTCGATCCAAGCTAAAGACTCTGCGAAATGTTCTGCAGGCTGCTGCTGCTTGCCAGAGCCCAGTCTCGCGGTGGGAGAAACCCGCATACAGCGAAAGCCTCTTTTCCTGGGCATCTCCCCTGGGGAAGCACAGCATTCCATGGGAAATGAGAGTTGGGTTTGGGATGCTGCTGTTGCTTGCCTGAGCTAGTCTCCGCAGCTCGGTGGAAGATACCCGCATGGATCGAAATACCCTTTGCCCTAGCATCCCCTCTGCCTGAGAGAGAAGCCAAGTGTGGGGAAGGCGCAGCACTCCGCCCCCGGAGAAGAGAAGGAGCCGTTGGCCTTGGGGTCAGGAAACGCTCGGGAAGCAGGATAGCCTGCCGTGGCACGAACAGCAGGCCGGTGGCAAGACAAGTGTCACCCGCTCCATGTGCGGAGCGATGGAACCCCGGCTGCTAAGGAGACATGAGGGGACGACTAGAGCAGAGGTTCGTGAACCACTCTGAGCAAGGAGTCTGGGCAGAAGCCAGGCCTGTCCAGTGCCTCTGATCCCAAGGGGACAGCATCTCCGTGGCCACCTGTCCCAAGGGCAGTCCTGGGCTTGCCACCAGGTGATATACCCGGAACGCTTAGAAACAAACCCATGGAGAAACAGGCAGTCAGATGCAGTCTTCCACCAAGATGTGGCAGCGATGAGGGTGGCAGGGGCTGTGCCGGGGAAAGAGTGGAGACAGAACCACACAGTTCCCCATCCAGTGCTCGGGCCGTGTGCAGTGATCCTGTCGCCTCCTCTCTCCTGTGGTGAAGGCACTGGCCCGAGTCTGCTTGAGCGCCAGAGCAAAAGGCAAAGCCTTAAGTACCCCAGGATGGTAATAAGCATAGAGTGCCATGCTAGGACACACACGCTGCTGCAGGGTTGTGACTGTGTCTACTTACTTCGCCATAGCAAGGTGAACCCCCGGCGTGAACTTAAAGCCCGGGAAAGCAAGACCCAAGAGGCACCAGCTCTCCGGCGTCTATTCTACCCTGCCGCGACAGAGTGAACACCCAAAGCCTTTGTGAGGAAGCAGCAGCGAAGTGCGGTTCTTGCCAAGCTGAAAACCTCTGCGAAAGCATAGCAGTCGCTGGGAAATCAGAGTCGGTTCTGTGGTCTGCTGTTGCTACTTGCCTTAGCCTAGTATTCGTAGCAGGATGGGAGAAACCCGCATAGAGCGAAAGCCTCTTTGCCCTGGCAACCCCCCTGGGAAAGCACAGCATTCTTTGGGAAATCAGAGTCGGGTCTGTGGTATGCTCCTGTTTGGCTGACCTGGTCTCCACAGAACGGTGTGACAAAACCGCATGGAGCGAAAACCTCTTTGCCTGGGCATGCCTCTGCCTGAGAGAGAAGCGCGGTTGCGCCTGTGGATAGAGCCTTAAGGAAAGGGATACGTTTTTCACTGCACTCCCCAGGAGCATGTCTGTGGAAAGTGCAGCACGCTGCCCGGGGAGAAGAGCAGGAGCCGTTTGTCTTCTGGTCTGGAAAAGGTTACCAAGCAGGAGAGCCGGCCCTGGCAGGCACAGCGGCCGGTGGCAATACAAGTGTCACCGGCTCCCTGTGCAGAGACGGAAGCCTGGCCTGCTAAGGAGACAGGAGGGGATGAGGTGGGCAGGTCGCGTGGTCCTCTCTTAGGAAGCAGTCTGGGCAGAGAGCATGCCTGTCCTGAGCCTCTGGGCTTAAGGAGACAGCAGCTCCTTGGCCACCTGTCCCTGGGGCAGACATGCACTAGCCACCAGGCGCATACCCTAAACTCGCAGAAACAGCTCCCTGAAATAATGGGGAGTCAGATGCCGTCTTCCTGCAGGATGTGGAAGCTTGGAGGAGGCACGGGGTTTAAGAGGAAGGAATGGGGACAGTCCCCAAAGCTCCCTATTCAGTGCATGGGCGGTGTGCAGGGATCCTGTCAGCTCTCCTTTCCTGTGCGGAAAGCACTGGCCTAGTCCGCGAGTCCGCCTGAGCGCCAGAGTAAAAGGCCAAGCGATGCCTACACTGGGAGCTGGTAGTGTGCATAGAGTGCCATCCTAGGCTACGCACGCTCCTGCAGCGTTGTGGCTGTGCCTGCTTAGTTAGGCCTGGCAGGGTGAACGCAGGACGCGAACATGGAGCCTGGGAAAGCAAGGCCCAAGAGGCAGCAGCTCTCCCACAGCTCTTCTTCCCTGACGCGACGGTAGCCTTACTAGGAAACAGCAGTGAAGTGCTGTTCGATCCAAGCTAAAGACTCTGCGAAATGTTCTGCAGGCTGCTGCTGCTTGCCAGAGCCCAGTCTCGCGGTGGGAGAAACCCGCATACAGCAAAAGCCTCTTTTCCTGGGCATCTCCCCTGGGGAAGCACAGCATTCCATGGGAAATGAGAGTTGGGTTTGGGATGCTGCTGTTGCTTGCCTGAGCTAGTCTCCGCAGCTCGGTGGAAGATACCCGCATGGATCGAAATACCCTTTGCCCTAGCATCCCCTCTGCCTGAGAGAGAAGCCAAGTGTGGGGAAGGCGCAGCACTCCGCCCCCGGAGAAGAGAAGGAGCCGTTGGCCTTGGGGTCAGGAAACGCTCGGGAAGCAGGATAGCCTGCCGTGGCACGAACAGCAGGCCGGTGGCAAGACAAGTGTCACCCGCTCCATGTGCGGAGCGATGGAACCCCGGCTGCTAAGGAGACATGAGGGGACGACTAGAGCAGAGGTTCGTGAACCACTCTGAGCAAGGAGTCTGGGCAGAAGCCAGGCCTGTCCAGTGCCTCTGGTCCCAAGGGGACAGCATCTCCGTGGCCACCTGTCCCAAGGGCAGTCCTGGGCTTGCCACCAGGTGATATACCCGGAACGCTTAGAAACAAACCCATGGAGAAACAGGCAGTCAGATGCAGTCTTCCACCAAGATGTGGCAGCTATGAGGGTGGCAGGGGCTGTGCCGGGGAAAGAGTGGAGACAGAACCACACAGTTCCCCATCCAGTGCTCGGGCCGTGTGCAGTGATCCTGTCGCCTCCTCTCTCCTGTGGTGAAGGCACTGGCCCGAGTCTGCTTGAGCGCCAGAGCAAAAGGCAAAGCCTTAAGTACCCCAGGATGGTAATAAGCATAGAGTGCCATGCTAGGACACACACGCTGCTGCAGGGTTGTGACTGTGTCTACTTACTTGGGCATAGCAAGGTGAACCCCCGGCGTGAACTTAAAGCCCGGGAAAGCAAGACCCAAGAGGCACCAGCTCTCCGGCGTCTATTCTACCCTGCACGGACAGGGTGAACACCCAAAGCCTTTGTGAGGAAGCAGCAGCGAAGTGCGGTTCTTGCCAAGCTGAAAACCTCTGCGAAAGCATAGCAGTCGCTGGGAAATCAGAGTCGGTTCTGTGGTCTGCTGTTGCTACTTGCCTTAGCCTAGTATTCGTAGCAGGATGGGAGAAACCCGCATAGAGCGAAAGCCTCTTTGCCCTGGCAACCCCCCTGGGAAAGCACAGCATTCTTTGGGAAATCAGAGTCGGGTCTGTGGTATGCTCCTGTTTGGCTGACCTGGTCTCCACAGAACGGTGTGACAAAACCGAATGGAGCGAAAACCTCTTTGCCTGGGCATGCCTCTGCCTGAGAGAGAAGCGCGGTTGCGCCTGTGGATAGAGCCTTAAGGAAAGGGATACGTTTTTCACTGCGCTCCCCAGGAGCATGTCTGTGGAAAGTGCAGCACGCTGCCCGGGGAGAAGAGCAGGAGCCGTTGTCTTCTGGTCTGGAAAAGGTTACCAAGCAGGAGAGCCGGCCCTGGCAGGCACAGCGGCCGGTGGCAATACAAGTGTCACCGGCTCCCTGTGCAGAGACGGAAGCCTGGCCTGCTAAGGAGACAGGAGGGGATGAGGTGGGCAGGTCGCGTGGTCCTCTCTTAGGAAGCAGTCTGGGCAGAGAGCATGCCTGTCCTGAGCCTCTGGGCTTAAGGAGACAGCAGCTCCTTGGCCACCTGTCCCTGGGGCAGACATGCACTAGCCACCAGGCGCATACCCTAAACTCGCAGAAACAGCTCCCTGAAATAATGGGGAGTCAGATGCCGTCTTCCTGCAGGATGTGGAAGCTTGGAGGAGGCACGGGGTTTAAGAGGAAGGAATGGGGACAGTCCCCAAAGCTCCCTATTCAGTGCATGGGCGGTGTGCAGGGATCCTGTCAGCTCTCCTTTCCTGTGCGGAAAGCACTGACCTAGTCCGCGAGTCCGCCTGAGCGCCAGAGTAAAAGGCCAAGCGATGCCTACACTGGGAGCTGGTAGTGTGCATAGAGTGCCATCCTAGGCTACGCACGCTCCTGCAGCGTTGTGGCTGTGCCTGCTTAGTTAGGCCTAGCAGGGTGAACGCAGGACGCAAACATGGAGCCTGGGAAAGCAAGGCCCAAGAGGCACCAGCTCTCCCACAGCTCTTCTTCCCTGACTCAACTGAAGGCTTGCTGAGGAAGCAGCAGCGAAGTGCTGTTCGCTCCAAGCCAAAGCCTCTGCGAAAGCACAATATTCACTGAAAAATGTTCTGCGGGCTGCTGCTGCTTGCCTGAGCCCAGTCTCGTGTGGGAGAAACCCGCATAGAGCGAAAGCCTCATTGCCTGGGCATCTCCCCTGGGAAAGCACTGCATTCTTTGGGAAATCAGGGTTGGGCTGTTGGATGCTGCTACTGCTTGCCTGAGCTAGTCTCCGGAGCTCGGTGGAAGATACTCGCATGGAGCGAAATACCCTTTGCCATAGCATCCCCTCTGCCTGAGAGAGAAGCCAAGTGTGGGGAAGGCTCAGCACGCCGCCCCCAGAGAAGAGAAGGAGCCTTGGCCTTGGGGTCAGGAAACGCTCGGGAAGCAGGATAGCCTGCCGTGGCACGAACAGCAGGCCGGTGGCAAGACAAGTGTCACCCGATCCATGTGCGGAGCGATGGAACCCCGGCTGCTAAGGAGACATGAGGGGACGACTATGGCAGGGGCACGTGAACCACTCTGAGGAAGGAGTCTGGGCAGAAGCCAGGCCTGTCCAGTGCCTCTGGTCCCAAGGGGAGAGCATCTCCTTGGCCACCTGTCCCAAGGGCAGACTTGGGCTTGCCACCAGGTGCCATACCCGGAACTCACTGAAACAACCCCACGGAGAAACGGGCAGTCAGATGCCCTCTTACACCAAGATGTGGCAGCCATGTGGGTCGCAGGGGGTGTGCCGGGGAAAGAGTGGAGACAGACCTTCACAGGTCCCCATCCAGTGCACGGGCCGTGTGCAGTGATCATGTCGCCTCCTCTCTCCTGTGGTGAAGGCACTGGCCTAGACCCCGAATCTGCCTGAGCGCCAAGCAAAAGGCAAAGCCTTACGTACCCCAGGAGATGGAAATAGGCATAGAGTGCCATGCTAAGACACACACGCTGCTGCAGGGTTGTGACTGTGTCTACTTAGTTCGGCATAGCAAGGTGAACCCCCGGCATGACCTTGTAGCCCAGGAAAGCAAGTCCCAAGAGGCAGCAACTCTCTCGCGGCTCTTCTTCCCTGTCGCTACAGAGCGAACTCCCAAAGGCTTTCTGAGGAAGCAGCAGCGAAATGCGGTTCGTGCCAAGCTGAAAAACTCTGCAAAAGCAAAATAGTCGCTGGGAAATCAGAGTCGGTTCTGTGGGCTGCTTTTGTTGCTTGCCTTAGCCTAGTATTCGCAGCACTATGGGAGCATACGGCATAGAGCGAAGTCCTCTTTGCCCTGGCATCCCCTCTGGGAAAGCATAGCATTCTTTGCGAAACCAGATTCGGGTCTGAGAGATTCTCCTGTTGCCTGAGCTGGTCTCCTCAGCACGGTGTAATAAACCCGCATGGAACGAAATCTTCTTTGCCTGTGCATCTCTCTGCCTGAGAGAGAAGCGAGCTTGCGCCTGTGGAAAGAGCCTTAAGGAAAGGGACATGTCTTTCACGGCGCTCCCCAGGAGCATGTCTGTGAAAGGTGCAGCAAGCTGCCCAGTGAGAAGAGCAGGAGCCCTTGGCCTTCTGGTCTGGAAAAGGTTGCTAAGCAGGAGAGCCTTCCCAGGCAGGCACAGCGGCCGGTGACAATACAAGTGTCACTAGCTCCCTGTGCAGAGAAGTAAGTCTGGCCAACTAAGGAGACAGGAGGGGATGAGGTGGGCAGGGCGCGTGGTCCTCTCTTAGGAAGGAGTCTGGGCAGAGAGCATGCCTGTCCTGAGCCTCTGGGCTTAAGGAGACAGCAGCTCCTTGGCCACCTGTCCCTGGGGCAGACATGCACTAGCCACCAGGCGCCTACACTGAACTCGCAGAAACAGCTCCCTGAAATAACGGAGAGTCAGATGCCGACTTCCTCCAGGATGTGGAAGCTTGGAGGAGGCACGGGGTTTAAGGGGAAGGAGTGGGGACAGTCCCCCAATGCTCCCTATTAAGTGCACGGGCGGTGTGCTGGGATCCTGTCACCTTTCCTTTCCTGTGGGGAAAGCACTGGCCTAGTCCGCGAGTCCGCCTGAGCGCCAGAGTAAAAGGCCAAGCGATGCCTACACTGGGAGATGCTGGTGTGCATAGAGTGCCATCCAAGGCTACGCACGCTACAGCAGGGTGGTGGCTGTGTCTGCTTAGTTCGGCCTGGCAGGGTGAATGCAGGACGCGAACATGGAGCCCTGGAAAGCAAGGCCCAATAGGCAGCAGCTCTCCCACAGCTCTTCTTCCCTGACGCGACGGTAGCCTTACTAGGAAACAGCAGTGAAGTGCTGTTCGATCCAAGCTAAAGACTCTGCGAAATGTTCTGCAGGCTGCTGCTGCTTGCCAGAGCCCAGTCTCGCGGTGGGAGAAACCCGCATACAGCAAAAGCCTCTTTTCCTGGGCATCTCCCCTGGGGAAGCACAGCATCCATGGGAAATGAGAGTTGGGTTTGGGATGCTGCTGTTTCTTGCCTGAGCTAGTCTCCACAGCTCGGTGGAAGATACCCGCATGGATCGAAATACCCTTTGCCCTAGCATCCCCTCTGCCTGAGAGAGAAGCCAAGTGTGGGGAAGGCGCAGCACTCCGCCCCCGGAGAAGAGAAGGAGCCGTTGGCCTTGGGGTCAGGAAACGCTCGGGAAGCAGGATAGCCTGCCGTGGCACGAACAGCAGGCCGGTGGCAAGACAAGTGTCACCCGCTCCATGTGCGGAGCGATGGAACCCCGGCTGCTAAGGAGACATGAGGGGACGACTAGAGCAGAGGTTCGTGAACCACTCTGAGCAAGGAGTCTGGGCAGAAGCCAGGCCTGTCCAGTGCCTCTGGTCCCAAGGGGACAGCATCTCCGTGGCCACCTGTCCCAAGGGCAGTCCTGGGCTTGCCACCAGGTGATATACCCGGAACGCTTAGAAACAAACCCATGGAGAAACAGGCAGTCAGATGCAGTCTTCCACCAAGATGTGGCAGCGATGAGGGTGGCAGGGGCTGTGCCGGGGAAAGAGTGGAGACAGAACCACACAGTTCCCCATCCAGTGCTCGGGCCGTGTGCAGTGATCCTGTCGCCTCCTCTCTCCTGTGGTGAAGGCACTGGCCCGAGTCTGCTTGAGCGCCAGAGCAAAAGGCAAAGCCTTAAGTACCCCAGGATGGTAATAAGCATAGAGTGCCATGCTAGGACACACACGCTGCTGCAGGGTTGTGACTGTGTCTACTTACTTCGGCATAGCAAGGTGAACCCCCGGCGTGAACTTAAAGCCCGGGAAAGCAAGACCCAAGAGGCACCAGCTCTCCGGCGTCTATTCTACCCTGCACGGACAGGGTGAACACCCAAAGCCTTTGTGAGGAAGCAGCAGCGAAGTGCGGTTCTGCCAAGCTGAAAACCTCTGCGAAAGCATAGCAGTCGCTGGGAAATCAGAGTCGGTTCTGTGGTCTGCTGTTGCTACTTGCCTTAGCCTAGTATTCGTAGCAGGATGGGAGAAACCCGCATAGAGCGAAAGCCTCTTTGCCCTGGCAACCCCCCTGGGAAAGCACAGCATTCTTTGGGAAATCAGAGTCCGGTCTGTGGTATGCTCCTGTTTGGCTGACCTGGTCTCCACAGAACGGTGTGACAAAACCGCATGGAGCGAAAACCTCTTTGCCTGGGCATGCCTCTGCCTGAGAGAGAAGCGCGGTTGCGCCTGTGGATAGAGCCTTAAGGAAAGGGATACGTTTTTCACTGCGCTCCCCAGGAGCATGTCTGTGGAAAGTGCAGCACGCTGCCCGGGGAGAAGAGCAGGAGCCGTTTGTCTTCTGGTCTGGAAAAGGTTACCAAGCAGGAGAGCCGGCCCTGGCAGGCACAGCGGCCCGTGGCAATACAAGAGTCACCGGCTCCCTGTGCAGAGACGGAAGCCTGGCCAGCTAAGGAGACAGGAGGGGATGAGGTGGGCAGGGCGCGTGGTCCTCTCTTAGGAAGCAGTCTGGGCAGAGAGCATGCCTGTCCTGAGCCTCTGGGCTTAAGGAGACAGCAGCTCCTTGGCCACCTGTCCCTGGGGCAGACATGCACTAGCCACCAGGCGCATACCCTAAACTCGCAGAAACAGCTCCCTGAAATAATGGGGAGTCAGATGCCGTCTTCCTGCAGGATGTGGAAGCTTGGAGGAGGCACGGGGTTTAAGAGGAAGGAATGGGGACAGTCCCCAAAGCTCCCTATTCAGTGCATGGGCGGTGTGCAGGGATCCTGTCAGCTCTCCTTTCCTGTGCGGAAAGCACTGGCCTAGTCCGCGAGTCCGCCTGAGCGCCAGAGTAAAAGGCCAAGCGATGCCTACACTGGGAGCTGGTAGTTTGCATAGAGTGCCATCCTAGGCTACGCACGCTCCTGCAGCGTTGTGGCTGTGCCTGCTTAGTTAGGCCTGGCAGGGTGAACGCAGGACGCGAACATGGAGCCTGGGAAAGCAAGGCCCAAGAGGCACCAGCTCTCCCACAGCTCTTCTTCCCTGACGCATCTGAAGGCTTGCTGAGGAAGCAGCAGCAAAGTGCTGTTCGCTCCAAGCCAAAGCCTCTGCGAAAGCACAATATTCGCTGAGAAATGTTCTGCGGGCTGCTGCTGCTTGCCTGAGCCCAGTCTCGTGTGGGAGAAACCCGCATAGAGCGAAAGCCTCATTGCCTGGGCATCTCCCCTGGGAAAGCACTGCGTTCTTTGGGAAATCAGGGTTGGGCTGTGGGATGCTGCTACTGCTTGCCTGAGCTAGTCTCCGGAGCTCGGTGGAAGATACTCGCATGGAGCAAAATACCCTTTGCCATAGCATCCCCTCTGCCTGAGAGAGAAGCCAAGTGTGGGGAAGGCTCAGCACGCCGCCCCCAGAGAAGAGAAGGAGCCTTGGCCTTGGGGGTCAGGAAACGCTCGGGAAGCAGGATAGCCTGCCGTGGCACGAACAGCAGGCCGGTGGCAAGTCAAGTGTCACCCGCTCCATGTGCGGAGCGATGGAACCCCGGCTGCTAAGGAGACATGAGGGGACGACTATGGCAGGGGCACGTGAACCACTCTGAGGAAGGTTCTGGGCAGAAGCCAGGCCTGTCCAGTGCCTCTGGTCCCAAGGGGAGAGCATCTCCTTGGCCACCTGTCCCAAGGGCAGACTTGGGCTTGCCACAAGGTGCCATACCCGGAACTCACTGAAACAACCCCACGGAGAAACGGGCAGTCAGATGCCCTCTTACACCAAGATGTGGCAGCCATGTGGGTCGCAGGGGGTGTGCCGGGGAAAGAGTGGAGACAGACCTTCACAGTTCCCCATCCAGTGCACGGGCCGTGTGCAGTGATCATGTCGCCTCCTCTCTCCTGTGGTGAAGGCACTGGCCTAGACCCCGAATCTGCCTGAGCGCCAAGCAAAAGGCAAAGCCTTACGTACCCCAGGAGATGGAAATAGGCATAGAGTGCCATGCTAAGACACACACGCTGCTGCAGGGTTGTGACTGTGTCTACTTAGTTCGGCATAGCAAGGTGAACCCCCGGCGTGACCTTCTAGCCCAGGAAAGCAAGTCCCAAGAGGCAGCAACTCTCTCGCGGCTCTTCTTCCCTGTCGCCACAGAGCGAACTCCCAAAGGCTTTCTGAGGAAGCAGCAGCGAAATGCGGTTCGTGCCAAGCTGAAAAACTCTGCAAAAGCATAATAGTCGCTGGGAAATCAGAGTCGGTTCTGTGGGCTGCTTTTGTTGCTTGCCTTAGCCTAGTATTCGCAGCACTATGGGAGCATACGGCATAGAGCGAAATCCTCTTTGCCCTGGCATCCCCTCTGGGAAAGTATAGCATTCTTTGCGAAACCAGATTCGGGTCTGAGAGATTCTCCTGTTGCCTGAGCTGGTCTCCTCAGCACGGTGTAATAAACCCGCATGGAACGAAATCTTCTTTGCCTGTGCATCTCTCTGCCTGAGAGAGAAGCGAGCTTGCGCCTGTGGAAAGAGCCTTAAGGAAAGGGACATGTCTTTCACGGCGCTCCCCAGGAGCATGTCTGTGAAAGGTGCAGCAAGCTGCCCAGTGAGAAGAGCAGGAGCCCTTGGCCTTCTGGTCTGGAAAAGGTTGCTAAGCAGGAGAGCCTTCCCAGGCAGGCACAGCGGCCGGTGACAATACAAGTGTCCCTAGCTCCCTGTGCAGAGAAGTCTGGCCAGCTAAGGAGACAGGAGGGGATGAGGTGGGCAGGGCGCGTGGTCCTCTCTTAGGAAGGAGTCTGGGCTGAGAGCAT